>NC_057788.1:19231561-19266804 GCF_014905175.1 Aphidius gifuensis | reverse complement strand
AAAAACATTCCTTATATTCATTTTTTTTTTTAGAACATAATCATTGTGGGTGTTTTATTGACCTATTTGAGAATTCGGACGCCGTGTGTCATTGTAGCATTGGTAAAGTGGTTGGTTTGTTATATAAACGACACGTGACACATGAAATCAATTGGCCAACGCGTGTCAATTGACTCATGCATCTTTTTCATCAGTTCATACTTAGTACATATGAGAACTATTCTTTCCAAAACACGAGGCTCTAACCCCCCTTTAATTTTAGAGAATTCATACAACTAGAAAATAAGTCTTATTCATAATAAAGATTATATCAATTAAGTTACGATTGTTTTTCTCTCTCAATACCTGCACTGTTAAAAATAAACAAGTTTCAAGTACGTCATGCATTACATTTCATGTTTTTATGTAGAATGCTATTTTTTGCGCTGTAAACTAAAATTCACGAAAAGAACACGAAATTCATGCACATTTTTGTACGTTCTGCACTAACATTCCACTATCGAACATAATATTTCAAGTTTTGGCACTGTAACTTTCAAGCGTGTACTGTCCTATAATATTCAAGTAATGTTGCTTGAAATATTACAGTACAGTAGTGGAAATGATTTTCTACATGGAGAGAAATTTACATCAAAGTACTATGATGCCACAGCTTCAGAGAACCTGTCAACTTGAAAATTTTTAACAGTAAATATTAGGAAAAAAAAAGGATGTTATGAATAAATAAACGCAATAAGCCTTATCGAGGACCAATTGGGTTTCTTCCTAATTGATATTGGGTACCAACAACTCTGCCCAATGGTGACCCAACTCATAAGTGTAACGCATGCCTTTCATTGGGTACCGATCTTTACCCTGATTCGGTACCCAACTATTCTCCCAAATGTTATTACTTATTTTTTTCATGAAGTTTTTTATGATTTTAAATAATATAAATGAATATAATATAATTTATAATAAGCATATGAATAAGCTTTATTACGTAGGCGGAAGCCTACTAGTATTGTTTTCACTATATGAATTTAGAAAAATGTTCATATCTTCTGAAATAATATAGATATGATGTTCGTATTAGAACCAAATTGAAGCCTAAGAGAAATACTACAACCTAGAATAGAAAAAAAAATATTCTGATTGTTAATAAATTAGTTATCAACAAAAAATGTTTTTGCAAAAATTTTAAAATCAAAATATTAAGAAAACTAAAAACAAATCGTGGATGCGATTTTTTGCCTAGACATTTAAAATTGCAAAATCTATATAATTAAGAGGTAGTTTTTTTTTTGCTATTGTTAGAAATTTGTTAATTAACTTAAAAAACAAAATTTGCGTTTTTTATACCTCGACTAACTTTTTATAAAATTTACTTATATACTTCCATTTGGTCTCAAATTGTTGACCTTTTAAATACCGAGAGCCACACTGTCTTGATAAAAAACGCTCCGAACTCGCGTTAATTAGTTATCAACAATTGCTTATAATAATAAGTAGTGTCTAGTATGTTCTAATAAAAAAATAGCCATGAAGGATTGCTTTTAACGATTTTTTAGAAGAGAGTGTGGCTCTCAGAAATTTAATCAGGAATTTTTTGGGCTTTACAAAATTTTTTTATGTTTATTTGTTCAAAAGTTATTGAAGGTATAAACAACTAACAATTCAAATTTTAACACTGTTTTTTGACAAAAAAGGGATGCGCGCATGCGTAAAAGTTTTTTTTGCTGTGATTATAATTTGCTTGATCGATAAAATAGTTATTTAAATTATCACGTTATTAAAAAAAAAAAAAAAATTGCCACGGAAAAATTTTTATAAATAAAAGTATTAAACAAAATGATTTGAAAAAAAAAATTTGTTTAGTTAAAAAAATAGTAAATTAAACGATTTATTTTTTTAATACTTGTATTGATTGATTTCTTAAACAAATCTAATAGAATCATTAATATCAATACCTACATGAAGTATAACCTCAAATTTGTTTTATCTGTATTTTAATTTGTGTACATAATTTGACAGCGCACGTCAGAAAAAAAAAAAAATATAAAAAAATTCAATCATATAATTTAAAATTGTAAAAAAAATTAAACTGTAATGAATTTGGAATAATCGAGATAAACCACACGGGCTTTCGCCGGAGTTTTGAAAATTTTCAATTTTCAATAGAACGAATTCGTTACTAAAAATTTTTTTATATTTTTTTTCTTATCATTCTTTATAATTTTGCGATTTATTTGTTGAAATATTTTTTCTATCCCAGTCTCACACATAATTCATAAAAAATAATACTTATTTCCTTTTCCTTATACAAAAAGGACAATTGTCATCGATCCTCCGGGCATTCAATTGGTTGTCAATAAATAAACAATAAAATTTTCTTCCTCAGTCACTCTCATATTAGTTGTATTCATTTCTTTTATACCGTTGTCGATGTAATAAATAAATTTTCTTTCTTGCTTACTTATTTTTTGTCGTTGTCGTGATGAAATCAACAAATTTTTTTTGTTTTCATGATTTTATAGTTTTATTTTTTTTTATATGTGGCAAATATGTACTTGCACACTGTAAAAAAAAAATTCTATATTTGATAACAAAACTTCTTGGAAATAGAATTTTCGTTCTAAGAAATTTTTAGTTCTGAAAGAAGAAAAAAGTTCTCGTTATGAATGGAAAACTTCTTGTTAAAAGACGAAAAAATTCTTGAAACATGACAGATTTGGATTTGAAATGGAACTAAATTAGTTTTAAAAGAAAACAAATTATTCTTGTAATGACAAAAAAAAAATCTTGAAATAAATGCTAAAATGGCCTTGAACATAGACGCATACTACTTGAAAAAAATCTTTTTGTTCTCACTTCAAAAACAACAGTTCTAAATTTTAGAACAAGAGTTCTTGGAAATAATCAAGTTGTGTCTTGAATTGAGAACAAAAAGATTTCAAAGTTAGATTCAATTCAAGAAGTAAATTACTGATTTCAATAGAAAAAAATTATTTGATTAACATTACTTCTGTTAATTAACAAAGTTTAGTGCAGATATTATGAGAACAGAAATTTTCGTTACAAATGCATATGCTCGTGGTTCAATTAAGGAAAGTCGTTAGGTTTAAGATATCGTGGTTTGCGTTGGTCGAGGGTTTGAATCCCCTCATAGGTTATTAGTTTAGGAACATTGTTCACAATGTACAGTTGCACTGTACTTCTGTTAATTAACAAAAGTAATGTTAGTCAAATAATTTTTTTTTTTATTTAAATCAGTACTTATATATTACTTGAATTGAATTTAATTTTGACTTAATAGAAATCTTTTCGTTCTCAATTCAAGACACAACTTGATTTTTTCCAAGAACTCTTGTTCTAAAATTTAGAACTGTTGTTTTTGAAGTGGGAACAAAAAGATTTTTTTTAAGAAGTATGCGTCTCAATTCAAGCCCTTTTTAGCATTTATTTCAAGAATTTTTTTTTGTCATTACAAGAATAATTTGTCTTCTTTTAAAACTAATTTAGTTTAATTTCAAATCTAAATCGGTCATTTTTTAAGAACTTTTTTGTCTTTTAACAAGAAATTTTCCATTCATAACGAGAACTTTTTTTCTTCTTTCAGAACTAAAAATTTCCTAGAAGAAAAGTTCTATCTGGTAGAACTTTTTTTTTTCAGTGCATAAAAATAAAAAGAGTGAAAATTCATTTATAAAGCTTTGAGGAGAGTTTTATTGAGTTTTTTTTTTAATTTGAAAATCATAATCTCAGTTCTATTTAGAAACATTTTCTTTATGCACGTAGGTTACAGCAAAAAATATCGTGTTGCGTGTACAAGTCGTGGCGAATATAAAGATGCATGAAAAATAAGAAACTAATCATTTTTATATATGAGGACCAAAAACTTTTCATTCTGTCGATCGTTCGGTGGCTGAGTGGGCTAAAGCATGCGGTTAGAATACTAATCTGTTGTTCTCAGGTTCGATCTCGTCTAATTGCTTGCATCTTAATTATCTAATTATATGTATTCTTCGTCTTTTATTTCAGTACATATATCTCTGACTCTAGCTCTATCCCAGTAATAATTATTAATTATTTAAATCAACAAAAAAAAGAAAAAAAACATGATGAGCTGTTTACTTATTAATCATAACTTTAATAATCAGAAAACGTAAAATATAAAAACAATGGCAGAATTTTGAGTATGTATAAAGTTGAATAATTTGCTGAATAAAAAAAAAAATAAAAATAAGGCGCTTTTTCACGATAACCCTGGTGAAAATATTTTTCCGAATTTCTCCTCGATTACTCCGAATTTCTACGCGGTTACTTCGAGTTTTTCTCAAATTGACCAATGCAGAGGAATGAGTGGAAAAAGTTTCTTCTCGTCGTTGATTTCGAAAGAATTTCTACGCTGTAAAATTAGCTTTTTCACACGTGTCTCCGCGTGTGTTTTTTTTACGGAGAAATATTTTCGGACGTTCCTTCACCCAAGTTAATTCGGAGAAACGACAGAAAAATTTCTCCTCGTCGTTGATTTTGGAAAAAAAATTCTCAGCAGTAAAATTATTTTTTTACACAGGTGGAGAAATGGCGGACAAATATCTCTACCCGTCCTCTAACTTCTCCACCATTTGTTTAACTTTTTCTAACTTTTCCAATTTTCAATATTTTCAAAAATAAATGACTAATTATTAATTGTTACATAACGCAAAGCATGATGATGTTCATTTTCTTTAAAAAAAATGAAAATTCGAAGACACTTTTTTTCAAAAAAGTTGATATACCTGAGGTACTTGGTCTAAAAAAAGTCCCGTAATCGTTTGATTAAATTGACCAATACGGGGAAATGAGGGGAAAAAGTTCCCCTCATCGTTGACTTTGGATTAAATTTTCTGCGGTTAAATTTTTTTTCGAACGTTTCCCTGCGCACTTTTATCGCGGAGAAATATTTCCGAACGTTTCTCTACCCAAGTCGATTCGGAGAAAATTCGAAAAAAATTTTGATACCTTTCTCCACTTATTTCTCCGCACTGGTCAATTTGGGAGAAATTCGGAGTAATTTCGGTGAAATATTTTCACCAGGGAATGCTTGCGATACATGTTAATAATATTATAATAAAAAGCGCCTAATTTTTTTTTTTTTTTTTTTTATCCAGCAAATTATTCAACTTTATACTCCAAAATTTTGCTATTTTTTTTTATATTTTTTGATTATTAAAGTTATGATAAATAAGTAAACAGCTCATGTAAGATTGGGCCTTTCAGGGACATAAATCGTAAATTTATGTTTTGTTTTGATAATAAATACCTATATGTTATTTTTATTCTGATCGAGTATCGATTTGGATTTGATCAAGATATTCCTCATAACTTATGAGAGATAAGGTTATTCTCATGCTATCCTGATCCTGCGAATTGTAAGAAAATAATTTATTTTTGAATTGAAACTTCTTTACCGAGGGTAGCAAAAAAATTCGAGGCCCTGCTAGCGTTACGCGCTCGCGTATACTCTGGCGTTTATTCTGGCGTTTACTCTGGCGTTTATTCTCGCGTTTACTCTCCCGTATACTTTCTACTATACTCTCTGCTATACCGGCAAGCATTATACATGCACTATATATAGCGTATAAACTTGGAGCGTCAGTGAGCGTCAGCTTCTATGTGTGTATGCGTGTGCGACTTTTTGTTTGTTTATTTATTTAAATATTATTAAACAGTTCAACTGAGTTTAATACTTAAATAATTGATTTTTAAAAAAAATTCATTTGAACGTATCAAGCAATAGTTATCTCGCGGGTTTAAAGAATCATTATTATAATAACAATAAAATTATTATAAATGGCACTTACGCCCTTTTTCCATTAATGTGACGATATAAATAATAAAATTTATAATAATAATATTCGAAATATAAATACTAATAATTATTATTAACTAATAATATTTATATTTGAATATTATTGTCAGTATTAATATTATTATTATTATTATTATTAATATTCAGCGTGACATTACTCTGAAAGAAGTTTCACTTCCCCCGCGCGTACTCGCAACACGCTAATTTTTTATATTTTCAACTTGATCAAGTCTGGATCCAGATCGGATCAAGATATCCTCATTAAAGATAAGTTAAGATTATCCTAATCCCGAATTAATCAATTCGAGGTAGAGATATTTGAATACGAAAAACCTTAAACTGAGAAAATTTTTTGATGAAAAAAAGAAGAATATTTCTCGATAATAGAAATAAACTTCTTGGCAAGAAAATTTTTAAAGGAAGAAATAATTTTTTTTTTTATAAATTATAATTGTTTTGTAAGGAGAAAGAAAAAAGTCTTGAAATAATCGAAGTTTGTTTATTTCATACAGATGGCGTTTTGTGTCGAACGATAGATCGTTTTCATCAAGAAAAAAACTTCTAAAAAGTATCCCCACCACGCCTTGACACTAACACTACTACGTTCCCTATAATAGACTACATTCTTGTTTCGAACGGCAGGGGGTATTTTTTAAGAAATAAACTTCTAAAGTTATGCCACGTGGTGTTTTCATTCAAACGGTGGCTGTTTGTAAAAAAACAATCGTCATTTATTTAAAACGATGTAATGATTGTTTCAAATGACAGATGACTCAATATAAACAATAAAAGTAATGAATTCAATAAATTATAATTTGTTACAAACAGAAAAGCATTTTCAAAGAATTAATTTTTTTGTTTGATACAAACGATTTTTTTTTTCTAATCAAACTAATGATATGTTGAAAATGTGAAAAAAAAAAAAAATTATTTCTTTTCGTAGTTAATTATTTATTTTGTTGTTAATTCAATAAATTTTCAGGTGATTGATTTTTTTTTTTTTTTTTTCCTAAACTAAATATCTTAAGTCGGGATCAAACCGAGGGCCTATGGGGCGGAAGACGAGCGCGTTATCCGATTGACCGCAAGATCGAATATAGAAATCGAAAATTAAGGGAGAACGGTACGTATCATATCAACCAAGAGTTTTATCCCTGAGCTCTATTTTTTGCCTGTACCAAAACCAGTCGCTGACGTGAAAACTTTTGATTTTTTTTACCCACACAATTAAAAAAAAAATTCACACCTACACAACAAAAGCAATTTGGCAACGTTTGATCTTAGTAGACACGCGTCTTAGAGACGCAGTCGATAATATACCATCAAATTTATAACACGAATCCAATGCGCAGTTGCCATGTTTTTGTTGACAAGAAAAAAAAAAATGATAAAATTAGCGTTTTTTTTTTTAATTGCTATTTTTTATAAGCAATAAGATAGTAACTGACAAAACTATTACTGTCATAATCTGTTCTAAATAATTTCATTTGCTCATATTCACAAAAAAACATTATACGAAATAACTCCGATCTATACTTTTTTTTGCAATAACTACTGTTTTGGAGGGTCATTTTTTCATTACTCCATAAGAGTCCATGTTAAATTATTTTTTTTATAAACATTATAACTCTTAAACTAACTCTGTAAGAGACTTAGAAGTTTGTTTTAATAGATTCATCATAATTTTAACTATCTAAAAACGCAATAAAAAAAGAAGTTTATAATTTCCTTCAATGGGGGCCGTTCTCCCTTAATTCTGATACATAAAGAACTTTGGAATTGACAGAAATATTAATTTTTTTCTTCGAATAATAACTTGTTACTATTTAATTAATTGATTTATCAACATATTTTCTTTCAAATAAATGATATTCAATTACAATTATTTAATAAATCCAAAAATAAAGTTTAATATTTTTTGTTTCGAAAAAAACATTATTTTTTCAGGTCTAAGTCGTCATAACTTAGTGAATAATTAATAAATCGACTTGAAACTTTGCATATAGTTTTGTTATAGTTTAGCGATAATAAAAATAACATTAAAAATATTAATTACTTGTATTGTTTTTTTTTTATTAATTTATTGAGTAATGCCGGTCGGAAAAATACAGTTTTCAAAATTTAGGATAAAAAAGTGTCGAGAAAATTTTAGAATTAAAAAACTTGTCAGTGGCAACATTGTTTTCCTATATATCAAGAAGTTTTTGTCAAATTTTCAAATTTTTTTAGTAATAGATAACCAAGTTATTAACTAATTAACAAAGTGTAAGCTTTCGCTACGATCGTAGGTCCGTAGCAAACGTATGCGCACTCTCATATTAATTCGAGAAAAACTTATTGATATATGGATGAACAATGTTGCCACTGACAAGTTTTTTAATTTTAAAATTTTCTCGACATTTTTTTATCTTAAATTTCGAAAAACGTATTTCCCGACCGGCATTACTCAATATATTAATAAAAAAAAATTATACAAGTAAATAATATTGTTAATGTCATTTTTATTATCGCTAAGCTATAACAAAACTATATGCCAAGTTTCAAGTCGATTCATTAATTATTAACAAAGTTATGACGACTAACTCGAATGGAAATTTAGTTAAGGTTCTGATCAGAACTGGATCAGGGAACCTGATTTCAAATCAGAACCGGATCAGGAATCCTGTTCAGGAATGGATCAGAATGTAACGTTTTTTTTTAGGATTCTGATCAGAACCGGAACAGGAAACCTGGCCAGATTGTAGGGTTAGAGCCAGGATACCTGAACAGGAATGGATCAGGATTCCTGACTAGAATATAACCAGGAATCCTGTTCAGGAACGGATCAGAATGTAACGCTTTTTTTTAGGATTCTGATCAGAATCGGATCAGAAAACCTGACCAGCATACCTGATCAGGAATGGAACAGGATTCCTGATCTAGAACGGATCAAGTATTTTTATTAAAAAAATTGTTTTTTATTAATTGATGTTTTGTAACTCATTTACTATAGCAATGTTATTGATGAAACAGATTGAACGATAAGATTGTATATAAATATACCTAACATAACTTAAATTACCTAACCACTAGCGGGACGCGAACTCGGAACTTTCAGATTACAACTACGGGCCTTAACACGCGCGGCCATGCCGTCTATCGATGATCTGATGTGATTTTTTGTTTTCATAAATTACATCAGCTAAAAAAAACTTAAATTAGAATTTGCGACGTAAATATAACGTAAAAATAAAATATAACAATTTGTTAAATTATCCGTTGTCATTTTGTTTTAGAATTAAAATTAAAATTAAATCCAAAAAATATTTATCCTGATAGTATTCTGATCAGAATCTCATCAGGATTGCCTTTTCAGGATATGCTCAGGTTTTCTGTTCCTTTTCTGAACAGGAAAATTAAGTAAAAAAAAGTCAATTTATTTGATATATTTATCCTGACAGTATTCTGGTCAGAACCTGATCAGGAAGCCTTATTCAGGATATGCTCAGGTTTCCTGTTCCTTTTCTGAACAGGAAAACTGTGTGAAAAAAGTGAATTTATTAAATATATTTATCCTGATAGTATTCTAGTCAGATCCTGATCAAGAAACCTTATTCAGGATACGTTCAGGTTTCCTGTTCCTTTCCTGAACAGGAAAACTGAATAAAAAAAATTAAATTATTTGATAAATTTTTTCTGATAATATCCTGGTCAGAATCTGTTCAGAAAACCTTATTCAGGATACGTCAAGGTTTCCTGTTCCTTTCTGAACAGGATTGGATAAGGTTACCTGACTTAAGGAAATCGTAAGGTGTCCTGACCAGGTTCGGGTCAGGAATGAGTCAGGTTCCCTGAATAAGGAATCCTGATCCGTTTCTGATCAGGGTTTGAGGTCAAATAGGGCATCCTGAAAATTTTTCCACTCGGGAAGACCTGTAAAAATAATGTTTTTTTTTTTTAAAAAAATATTAAACTTTATTTTTTAATTCATTAAATAATTGTAATTGAATATCATTTATTTGAAAGAAAAAATGTTAATAAATTAATTAATTGAATAGTAACGAGTTATTATTCGAACAAAAAAATTAATATTTCTGTCAATTCTTCAATTCAAAGTTCTTTATGTATCAGAATTAATTTTCGATCCTCTTTGATATCAATATGTTCTTATCTAATGAGCCTATCTTTGAATTTTTCCGATGCAAAGTTGAATAAATTCAATATTCCAAATCAGCCGGGTACAAGATTAGACTAAAAAATAAATATTTTATCAAAATTGCCGGTTCTGTGTTTTTCTCTTTTTCGCGTTCGCCCTGTCTATCTCTTCTTCGCCTCTAATATTCTACTTACTCGTAAGAACGCGAATTTGTATTAGAGCTGTGTATACGAGATAGTTCAGCGCGTATTTGTTTCATTAAAATAATTTTTTATAATTTTATTTTTTTTTAAATTGAAAACTTAAGATCTTTCCTAGAATAGTCTTTTTAACATGTTGCGATTAATTAAAGAAAAAAAGTATTTAATAAACAAAATATGTGAAACAAAAATATAAATAAAAGAAATTAGGTTGTTCTTTCAAAATTACAAAATCAAATTTACAAACTATCGTAAGATATAACCCCGTGATGGAGAAAACAACATGGCCAAGCATTGGGCCAAGCCTGGCGAAATGTTGCCAAGTCTTGGCTACCACTCTTGGTCAGTGCTTGCACCAGGCTTGGGGATTGACACCAATTTAAGCTTGGCTACCAATACTCGGCCAAGACTTCCAAAAATTTAATAATTTTATAAAAAAAAAAAAATTTTTAATTGTTTAAACAATTTAATTTTTTTATTTATATACTTAATATATAAACTTACTTAACCATAGCAGCAATAATTAGAGATGAGGAAAATTTGTTCTACTTGAATTTACATTATAATCATGGCAATCCAAGAATCAACCGACACTCGGCCGATATATATATTTTATTTGTTTCATTAACCCCGGAATATATTTTAATAATTTATAAAAAAAAAATTTTTTTTCTTGAAATTTTCGTTATGTAAGAAAAAAATGAGTAGCTGTTATACAGTATATAATTAAATAAAAAATTTTTAATATTAAATACATAACAGCGGCTCTTAATATATATTCACATATGTCGAAAGAATAAAAAATAAACAATTTTGGTGACCCAAAGAACAATCGACACTCGGCCGACAAATGGCAAGTCAAGTTCACCAATCTTTAATGTGCCAACTCTTGGCTTAATTGTATATTCCCAGTCTTGGCCACCCAATAATTTACCAAGACTTGGCCGATGAATGGTTGATCAATGTCTGGCCAGCCCTTAACGAGCCAATCATTTGTTTTCAAAAAAATGCAAATCTATCATTAATCAAGTCCATTATAATGTTCAAACAATTTAAAACAATGAAAAATATATAAATTAGACAACTCTCAATTTGGTGTCGAAAGCCTGTCGATTTAGTGACAAAATATCTTGGTAATAATGACCGAGTCAATTACCGATGAATGGTCTGAGGCTCGACAGCTTTCCGACTCCAGTAGATATGCGAATCATGTCAATCTAACCTCTCTACCTTGTATAACTTAAACTCTTATTTAATATGAAATACATGTACTAGTCAAGGTTTCATTCAGTTTAAGTTATTGTCATTAAATTCTTATATTTATTTCATATTTTTCCAACTCATTTTGAGTATCCGGTACTCGTGAATTACGTTTTATATATGCTGTCGAATGGCTGTCAAATCGCTGTCGACTGAATGCTACATACGAGAGTCGAGCCATCCGCTAGGGAATATTAATATCAAATAATAATTATTTTATTATTAATAAGAATAATATTAATACTAAATAATAAATATAAATATGAATATTATTTAATATTTAATATTTAACAAATATTAATAATATTTAATAATTTATTATTAATATTTATAATATTCTCTTTTTTAACATCATATTTTTCATTCAATTTCATTCTTTTTTTTTTTCTATTAATATTGTGTATACATAAAAAATAATGTATGATTAAAAAAATTAATAAAAAAATAATTATAATAACACGATTACTTTTACTAATTAACACGACGTACTTTTTGTGGCGATATATCGGCTACCCGATTCTTACAAATTCGATTCTTGAAGATCGATTCTTTTCCTAAGAATCGAAGAACCCTATTATAGTATAAATGATGATATCAATATGACCCTGGTAAAAATATTTCTCCGCGATTTCTCCTGAAATTCTCCGCGATTACTCCGAATTTCTCCGCATTTACTCCGAATTTGTCCGTGATTACTCCGAATTTCTCCCAAATTGACCCATGCGGAGAAATGAGTGGAGAAAGGTATCAAAATTTTTTTCCGAATTTTCTCCGAATCGACTTGGGTGGAGAAACGTTCGGAAATATTTTTCCACGATGAGAATACGCGGAGAAACATGTGAAAAAAAAAATTTACCGCGGAGAAATTTTTTACGAATTTTCTCCGAATCGATTTGGGCGGAGAAACGTTCTGAAATATTTTTCCGCGATAAGAGTACGCGGAGAAACGTGTGAAAATAAAAAAAAATTATCACAGAGAAATTCTTCCGAAATCGACGACGAGGAGAAATTTTTCCACTTATTTTTCCGCATTCATCAATTTGATGAAACGATCACGGGAGTTTTGTAGACCAAGTACCTCAAGTATATCAACTTTTTTGAAAAAAAGTGTCTTCGAATTTTCATTTTTTTCAAAAAAAATAAACATCATTATGCTTTGCGTTATGTAACAATTAATAATTAGTCATTCTTTTTTCAAATAATTGAAAATTGAAAAAGTTGGAAAAAAATTGAACAAATGGTGGACAAAGTTGGAGAAAGGGTGGAGAGATTCGTCCGCCATTTCTCCAACCGTGTGAAAAAATAATTTTACTGCTGAGAAATTTTTTCTAAAATCAACGAAGAGGAGAAATTTTTCTTTCGTTTCTCCGAATCAACTTGGGTAAGGGAACATTCGGAAATATTTCTCCGCGAAAAAAAACACACGCGGAGAAACATGTGAAAAAAATAATTTTACTGCGGGGAAATTCTTCCGAAATCAACGACGAGGAGAAAATTTTTCCACTCATTTTTCCGCATGGGTCAATTTGGGAGAAATTCGGAGTAATCACCGAGAAATTCGGAAAAATTCGGAAAAATATTTTCACCAGGGGATATTTATAATAATAATATCGATCATATTGCAATAATATCCAAACTATAAATATTGATAATATTATCAATATTATATCGTTATTGATATTATTATTATTATTCATAGAATTATCGTTATTATTATTATTATTTATACTATGAATATATATAAATGATAATAATAACAACAATAATTTCAATAATATTATCAATTATTAACAATTATATTAATATTAATAACAATATCTATAATAATAATATTTGAAATATAAATACTAATAATTACTAATATTTATATTTGAATATTATTAACAGTACTATTATTATTTTTATTATTATTATTCGAATTATATATCGATATTAATAATATTAATATCAATGATTTTATTATTATCGATGATATATTATTGAAATTATTATTGTTGATATTATGCATACCATGAATTAATATATATTAATAATATTAATAATAATATTATTAATAACAATTATTTCAATAATATTATACAAAATAAAAATGTCAATTATAATTCTGATAACATTATGAATTAGAAATAATATCAATATATATTAGTAATAATATAAATGATATCAACTATATCAATAACAACATTTATAATAATAATATTCGAAATATAAATACTAATAATTATTAATATTTATACTTGAATATTATTGTCAGTATTGATCTCATCATTATCAATATTATATCGATATTATTATTATTATTAATATGATTCATACCATTGATATTATTACTAATATTATATTGATATTATCAATATCGATGATATTATTGAAATTATTGTTGTTATTTTTATTCATACTATCGTTATAGATATCAATAATATTATTATAAATAATAATAATTTCAATAATATTATGAAGAATAATAATATCAATTTAATAATAGTAATAATATCATTGGTATCCATTATATCCATAATAATAATATCGATATTAATAATAAAATAATAATAATAATAATAATATCAATAACATCAATATACTAATAATAATTTTCAATTGAGTATATGTATTCATTTATAATTTTTTGATTCATTATTTTCATAAGCGGTGCGAACCGATCAGCTACACTATTGGCAACGCACACACACACACACATTCATTCAAAGCATATCTCTTTTCTCGCTCGTAGCCACTCACTCACTTACTCTTATTAGTTATATGGGCAAATTTTTGGCTCGGTCCGAGCGTTCGCTTGCGCCGAGCGTTACATGGCCGAGACACTGATTTTTTTTTCACTACCCTCCGAAAAGAAGTTTCACTTCAAAAACCGAAAGATTGCACAAAAATTCAATATAATAAATCTTAGACTAATATAAATTAATCAACTAGGTATTTCACATAAAAAAAAAAGAATCCTCTTATTTTGTTATTTCTTACAGGGTAGAAGGTTCTGAGGAATTGTGAGTTATGTAAATGTACCTTGATTTTAGAATATCACAAAACCAAAGTTGTTGAAGAGCATCTCAATTTGATGATAGTAGTTTTGATGTATCTAAATGGTAAAAAACTTTTAGCACAGAGAAAAAAAAACGCAAATTTTAAAGTTTATATTTGGGAATTAAGAAGGTTCGATTTTTAAAGGAATAAATATAATTGTTCACCAGGATTTTTTCGATTAAATTCACTGTTTGATTTTATTATTATTTAGAACAAGAATCAATGACTCAATAGAATTTTTATTAATAAATAATAACTGTGGTAAACACAGAATTAGGCATGTCGTTATATTTAAGATTCGAACAAGAATCAATGACAATATAATTTTTATTAATAAATAATAACTGTGGAAAACACAGAATTTAGAGTCGAGTAAATTTAAGATTCGAACAAGAATCAATGGCTCAATATAATTATTGGTAATCAATAATAACTGTGGAAAACACAGAATTTAGTGTCTTGCAAATTTTGGATTCGAAAAAGAATCAATGATTCAATATATTAATATAATAATATCAATAATCAATTTAATTAATTGATAATTAATAATAATTCATTATTAGACACTTGTCGCATATAAACAAAATTCATATGCTTTATTATTATATTGTTGTTAATAATAACAGATAATAATTATGATAATTCATTGTAAACAGTAATGTTTATTTACAATAAAAATAAAGAGAGAAATCGCTCTTTCATTAGATCTTAAGTTGTCTCTCAACCGATCGGTAGTAATCGTCTTTCCGATCGAAGTATAGGGCTCTAGTGATGCCACTGGGGACCTATAGATGGAGCGCGCGGCACCCCGAGATTAGAGTGGGTATAAGCACCTTATACCCACTCTACCCGAGATAAGGCAGAATCGGGTTTCATGTCGCCTTAAGCAAAAAAAAAAATGTATATTCATTTATATAATATTTTTTGATACGTAAATTTTATTATTTTTCATATAACTAAACAATGAAATGATTCACTCTGTACATATGAATATTTATACAATATTATTATATCAATTACAAAATTTACAAAAAATAATCTGTTACAATAACTAATTTTTTATCTGTAGACTCGTTTATATTCTAACTTTTTGTATGAGGTATAGATTGATAACTTCATGTATACATAATTCAAAAGTATTTTCTACAATATATCCTAAGCATGGCGGTGAAATACCTTCTGTCTTCCAACTTTGACAAATGATATAAAACTTTAAATTATGTGAAAAAATCATAAGGATTTTTCCGAAAGTTGGAAAACTATTAGTATTTGATGTACAAATAAATTTTTGTATTATCAAATGTTCACCTCGAATATCAACACTATTATATACCTATAGAAATATAATTATTTGAATTTATATTTAACGTTTTGTTAATAATATCACAAAATTCACTTGACTTTAAACTTATTATTTTTGTGTTGTTAATTTGTGGTTCATCTTCAGAATATAGTTTTTTATTATTCCATGATTGTAGCATACATTTTTGATGACGATTAGCCAGTGTATGTGCTATGTCTTTGAAATTTTTCAACTTGTATACGAAACTTTTTAAAAATCCATTTTTACTTTCGTATTTCATGGTCCAATGAATTCTTGGTGGTCCCATTTTATTTGTAATCATTGGAAGATGTGTTATCAAATGATCTTTCATTATTAATGATGAATTAAATTCATTAATAATAAGACTATGATGGTCTTTAATTAAAACTGTTAGTCTATCTAACATATCATAGCCTATTGTTGGAGCAAATACAATTTTCATAATTTCTATTAACAATAAAATAACTCTCCATTTTTTTGTATACCCTCATGATTCAATTTCATTATTTCATCAGTTAAAAGAAGTGGTAAATAAGTTATCAAATAAAACATTTGAGCACCACGCTGACCTACTAAATTTGCGTTTTTATTTAAATCTATTGGACATGGATGGTTAGATCTATTATGTAAGCCATAATCAAAAGTTGATATTTTATTATTTAAATTTGACAGATCGACAATACCTATCTTGATCAAATCTAAAAAGATCTAAAAAGTCATGGAATATATCAACAATTGAACTATCAACTCTATATACATTTATTAACAAAGAATAAGGTTGAAAGAAAAATTTTAGAAAATAATGATATTATTTATTCATATTATTTATTTAATTTGTCTCAGTAGAAAATTAAGACTTCCCTTTGACTCAACCGTTTATCGAGAAAATTTGTGAATTTTAATAACTTTCAGCGTAAAAAATGTTTATTTATATGCTTAAAATTCATTTCTAAAATTTTATAAATTTAAATTATCAATTAAAAAAGTTATCAAGTTTACAACAATAGAGCGTGGTCCCGTTTCCAGAAAAAAGGAAAGTTCCAATATACTCGTATACGAGTGATGGTAAGTCGCTGTTTTGTTACGCGCGTAATAATAATGATTATTTATTATAGTCTTTTTAATAGATTATTTAAGCAAATAAGTTTATTAATTATAAATAATAATATACATTAAATACAAAAATCAAAAAGCCAAAACAGGCAAATGAAGAAGGAAAAAAAAGAAACATCCAAATCAATTTATATTTATAAAACCATGCTTTCAAATTTTTTTTTTCTTTTCTAATTGAACATTTATACAACAATTTTTATTTGAAATTAAATATTTGAAAACGATCAATAGTTTGCACGAAAATACCATACATTTTTTTTTTAAATATATTTACGTAGATTAAATATTCTTTGAGTTTTTATTATTTTATTAAATGTTTAATGATAATATTTGTATTATCAAATCAAAAAATTATTCAATTTACTTTGTTTTCTTTGGTGCTTTTGTTATCACATTTTAAAATAATTCATTATAAAATTGTTGTCCTTCAGGAGATAAATAACGCAGTAAAGTTTTGACATCTTTTATTTTTTCTTTTGATATTCCGATTGGCTGTGAAAACTCTGTTTTTAATAAATCATCAAAATTCAGCTCGAAGAACAAAACGTCTAGGTAACTCATTAGAGTAATTATCAAAAATTTCAACTTCACCATTAGGAAAAAATACCATTTTTTGAGCTTCTCTGATATGTGCATTCTTAGGAATATTCATCTCTTCAGGTATGAGTATTTCAAAATCATTCATAATAATATCTTTATCTAGAATCAGTGTTGCCAGATTAATGGTTTTCCCACTAAATTTAGTGGTTTTTTTCAGATTTAGTGGGTAATCTAGTGGGCAGTTTTTGTTTAGTGGTTTTTTTAGTGGGAAATTTTTTTTTTGTTGGTTTTTTAGTGGGTAGATTTCATTAGTTAGATTTTTAAGTTGTTTGATTCTAAACTTCTGATTGGTTCAGATGGTGTCAAAGAACAATACAAAGAAGAAGAAGAAGGTCAAGACTTTATTTAAAGCATAAAAATATTATTTTTAATATTCTTTACGATTATATACATATTTATAAAATGAATATTGATATTTTATTTATAAGAAAAAAGGTCAAGACTTTATTTATTTATAAAATCTATAAAATTACTAACAATATTTGAAAATATATAGATGTATAAAACGCATATTAATATATTTCATTATCATATCATATAAAAAAAAAATACATTTAAAATGTATTGACAGTATAATAATGAAATTAAAAAAAAAAAATTAGCGTGTTGCGAGTACGCGCGGGGGAAGTGAAACTTCTTTCAGAGTAATGTCACGCTGAATATTAATAATAATAATAATAATAATAATAATATTAATACTGACAATAATATTCAAATATAAATATTATTAGTTAATAATAATTATTAGTATTTATATTTCGAATATTATTATTATAAATTTTATTATTTATATCGTCACATTAATGGAAAAAGGGCGTAAGTGCCATTTTTAGGAATTTTTTTTTTCTAAAAGAAAAAGGGCGTGAGTGCGAATTTATAAATTTTCGGGCTTTGCATCCAATTTTAAGGCTTAAAGAAAAAAAAAAAGTGCGTATGTTCAGGGACTTACGCCTTTCTTCCATTCTCAAAATCATTTTTAATAAAAGATGAAGATTTGTAATTATTTTTATGTTTTTCTTATTGATAATAAATTATGTATAATTATCAGTAAACAATCAATAATTTAAAAAATCCTGCCATTAAATGAATTTCAAATAAAATTGAAAGTATGCCCTTCATCTTTTATCAAAAATTATTTTGATAACGGGAAAAAAGGCGTAAATCCTTGGACGTACGCTCTTTATCCTTTATCAAAAGTTGTTACGCCCATTCTCGCTTTTTTTTTAAGTATTAAAATTAGATGAAAAACCCGAAAATTTATAAATTTGCACTTACGCCCTTTTTCTTTTAAAATTGACGTTTTTGGCACTTACGCCCTTCATTCTTTAATGCGACGATATAATTGATACTATCGATATTATTACTAATATTATATTGATATTATTGTTAATCATAATATTATTGGAGTTATTATTATTTATAATAATATTATTCATATATAACCATAGTATAAATAAAATAATAATTTCAAAAATATCATCGATAATAATAATATCAATATAATATTAGTAATAATAACAATAATATTATCAATTTATAATAATATCAGTGATATTAATAATATGAATAATAATATTGACAATAACATTCATATATAAATATTGATAATTATTAGTATTGATATTCAAAATATTATTATTATAGATATTATTATTGATATTAATACTATTGTGAATAATTGGTAATATTATCAAAATTATTGTTGTTATATATTATCATTTATATATATTTATAATAATTTTATTGTTATCATAATAATGATTCTTTAAACCCGCGAGATAACTATTGCTTGATACGTTCGAATGAATTTTTTTTAAAAAACAATTATTTAAGTATTAAACTCAGTTGAACTGTTTAATAATATTTAAATAAATAAACAAACAAAAAGTCGCACACGCATACACACATAGAAGCTGACGCTCACTGACGCTCCGAGTTTATACGCTATATATAGTGCATGTATAATGCTTGCCGGTATAGCAGAGAGTATAGTAGAAAGTATACGGGAGAGTAAACGCGAGAATAAACGCCAGAATAAACGCCAGAGTATACGCGAGCGCGTAACGCTAGCAGGGCCTCGAATTTTTTTGCTACCCTCCGTAAAGAAGTTTCACTTCAAAAATTACAATTCATTTCCTTTTTTTTTTTTTTTTTTGCTTTTTTGAGTAAATTTTGAAGTTTAGTGGGTAAGTAGCTCAATCTAGTGGTTTTTCATAACATTTTTAGTGGGAAGATGGCTACCGAGTCTGGCAACACTGTCTAGAATAATATTAAATGGTGGATCTCGGGCACTCTTAATGATTTCTACATAATCTGCACTAGTTTCAATTACCTCAATATTATTATTTTTTTCCATACATCCCGAAATTGCGATCACACGAGCAGTAAGAATGACCACGAACCGGAAACAAGTGTACAATTTCTATTTGTAATTTTTGAGAAAGTAAAGACAAAAATTGAATTAGTAACGGCTGCATTCTCTTTGAAAATTAAAAATTTTCAAAACTCCGGTGGGAGGACGCGTTAATTGAAATTATAATTTTTATTTATTATTTAATTGCGAATTATAATATAATAATTTATTATATTACAATTATTCATTATATTAAATTTATTGATAAAACTTTAACCTCAAACTTTCAAAAAACAGCTGGATAAATACAAAATAAATAAACCAAATTGATTCCTGGAATTGTTCAGTGCTACCATCTGCCATCTTAAAAAAAAAAAACTAATGGTAAAAATGAGTGGGTAGTATGCTCTACAGTCACAAGTGCGCGTGCGTACGGCAAAAAAAATGATGAAAAAAAAAAATAATGATTATTTAAGTCTTCATTAATTATTTAAATAATTAACTAAAAAATCTCATATTATAGTCAAAAAATTTGTTAGAAAATTTTCTACATTCTGATAAGCCAAATAAGCTCATTGAATGATTTATTTGTGGTTCTTTTTATTTTATAAACTGCTCACTCTGATATTTTTTATGAACAATCGCCAATTATAAAAAAACTAATTGTTGAAAAAATTTCGAGTATGGCCCTGGTTGTAGATTTTTCGACGAGGAATCCATTAAAACTAAAATAAAACCTCTTAATTAATTTTTAAAAAAGTTATGTCTGTTCCAAAAAAATGTCATTTCAGTTTTTCTTGAATAAACAAACGAATTCGATTTTAAAAAATATAAACTTTTTTTAATTATCTTTATTTTATCATTTACTGTTATCTGTAAAATTTTCGCATCCATGATTTTTTCTTAGTTTTCTTAATATCTCGCTTCGAAGATTTCGTTACATTTTTCTTTTGTCATTTGTAAACTCAATAATTACCTAAAAAATTTTAATTTCATCAGAGGCTCTAGAACTCGTCAAGATCTTTAATTTTAGCCTAATACGAATAATCTAGCTTAATTATTATGGAAGCTATGAGCGGTATTCATAAAACATATAGTGAAAACAAAACTATGGTGGGACGCTTCGCGTCTATCCCACCTCCGTAAAAAGAAAGAACCAAATAATTTTTATTTTGCTCTCCACAGCCATCAGAAAAAAGATAAATTTTATCATAATAATCCAAATCTAATTCTCGCTTAATTGAATCATATAAAAAATTACATACTGTACTGCTGCCTTTTGTAAATTTTCCCTCTATAGATAAATACATATAGCTTCTTTTATGTGTACCAAAAACATGTACATTAAAAATATGTAAGCAAATAAGCCTACGATAAAATTGCTCACTTACTGGTCATTTAGGTAATGGTAAGTTTTGACCAAAGTCAAACTCTAAACACAAAACATTATCCTCCTTTATCATTTTTTCTTTCAAATCTTTGTGATAAACTACGCTTTCTTTATGTTTTTCCCACTCTAAATTTTCACTAACATTGTTTTTATTTTCAAAAAAAAAATTACAAACGTCAGTGCGTGGTTTTGAAAACGTAAAATTGAGGTGATGATTCAAATATTTGATGTGCGTTGACTTAGATAAGGGAAGTGTTGATTTACCAGTTTTTCCGTAGTAATATTTAATAAATAAATTATATAAAACGACTAGTGTCAAATTAGGGTGGTTAAAAATAAGTTAGTTACATTTTTCTCTACTATAATGTGATTCTGAATGTGGAATGGATAAACAATGTTCATGAATAATTTTTTTAATTTCCGGTGATAAGCACAAGACGTGGTTATCATGTTTTCCTCTATTATCTTCTCATAACTTATTGCTTTTTAATTGACTTTGAATTTATTTAAATCTCGAGTGACTTATTTTTAAAAAAAATACATCAAAATTTTTGACAATAATTAAAAAAAAAAAAACTATGAAAGCAATATATTTTTCTTTTAACATTCTCTACATGCCTATATATATTTTTGTTTTTTTGCAGCGTGCAGGTCGTTATTGCATCCAGACCCTCAATTTTATAAATTTTTATCCTTTATAAAAATGAACTTAAATTTTATTTAGAATGATTTTAACATTTTTGTTGATGTTGAATGTATTAAATTTGTCGCAAGGCATAAAAAAATTATTATTCTCCTTAAAATTAAATTAAGGGAAAATTATCAACAGTGGGAACATCTCTCGACCAATAAAAATCTATGGCTCTCATGATAGTCAGCATAAATTAATTTGCTGATGATATTTGCTAAATTCAAAGGATGTTTAATATCGAGTCGCTTTGTTAATGTGCAACTACAACTTTAAAACAAATATTAACAAATAGAAAATAGTAAAAAAATGTTCTGTAACGCAAATGATAAAATGCTAAAACAGATGAAAGTTATAAAACAAAAATAAAAAAAATTTATATGCTTTCTCGATATGACACTTGACTCTGTCGTATTTAAAAAACATTATTTCGTTATTATTTATTTTAAGTACTACAAATGTGGGTACATAACACCCATTTTTCAAATTCATCAGTTATAATATTCTTTCAAGTTTTTATTATTTCGAAATGTTATAATCAAAAGTATAACAATAATAATAATACCTCGGTTCAAATAATTTTGCTCTAACATAATTTTCTAACGTCCAAAATTTATGTTAGAATATGAAAATATGAGATAATATGACTTATTCCGACAAAAATTTATTTACTAGAAAATGGCATATACTGACATCTAAAAATTATGCCCGATAATATAACATCCTTAATAGAAATATTTCTCCGACTTTTCTCCACCATTTCTCCAACCTCCTTCACCATTTCTCCACCACATTGAAAAAAAAAAAATTCTAAAACCAAGAACAAAACTTCTGTAAAATAGAAGTTTTCTTCTTGCAAATAATTTTCTTGAATCATGAACAATACGTAAATATTTTTATAAAATTTTTATAAAATCATTTTATAAAATTTGGGCAAACTTGTTAAGAAGTTTTTATAAAATTTTTTCTTCAAAGTAAAAGAATTTAGAATAGTCATATTCTTATGTATATTTTAATAGATATTTATCATAAGAATTCTGGCTTCGAGGTAAAGTACTTGCTTCACACCCAGACAGACCCGAGTTCAAATCCCAACGAAAGATTTATTTTTTCGTTTTTTATTTCAATAAAATTTGAATTAATTTTTTAAAAAAATCAACTCATGGGAGGGGGGGGGGGGTGATAAAAATTCGAAAATTTTTATCAAATTTTTATATAATTTCTATAAAATTTTTCATAAAAATTTTATAAAAAATTTATAAAAACTTCTTAACAAGTTTGCCCAAAATCATTTTATAATATTATTTTATAAAATTTTTATAAAATATTTCCGTCGGGGTAACTCGGGTATTCTATCGCCCGAGTTGAAAAATTTGAGTCCTGGTCAGTCTTTTTCGATCGAAAGAAGCCTGAAAGTAAGTTCTTGAGGGTTTTTGGTTGTCTTTATATATAAGAGAATCGTTTTTAAAAGAAAGCGAATCACCAAAAAAAAGAAGCATCCTGCATCGTTCTGGAAAGTAGACAAATAAGGACGATAGCAGGATGGGAAAAAAATGACTTCTTAAAAAATTTTAACTCGGGCGGTCAGTTCTTCTTGCAGTAAAGACAATTGTCCTTCACGTCTTTATATATATTGACCCGAGTAGAAACTTGTTCAGGATAGCCTGAACACTGATCCAGGCCTGATCAGGATATCGTAAGGCTATCCCTATTCAAGTAACTCTATCACATCCTGATCAAGCCTGGATCAGGCACCTACATCTTTTCCTGAATAGGGATAGCCGGATCAGGACTTGATTAAGATAAAAGTATTAAATTTATTCAATTTTTAAATAATTTCATCTTGATCAAGTCCTGATCCGGTTGATCAAGAAAAATTATTGAATTTATTTTTTTTCAAATAATTTTTCTTGATAAATGGATGAAGAAACAAGTATCAAATTTGCATCTTTGAATTTTACAAATTGCCTGATCAGGATAGCATCAGGCTATCTGTATTTTATCCTTTATAGAGTAGCTTGATCCATTCTGGATCAAATCTTGATCAAGAAAAAATTATTGCATTTATTTTTTTTTCAAATAATTTTTTCTCGATCAGTCTTGATCCAGAATGGATCAGGCTACTCTAATAAGGATAGAGTAAAACTAGCTGGATCCAAAATGGATGAAGAAACAAGTATCAAATTTGCGTCTTTGAATTTTACAAATTGCCTGATCAGGATAGCATCAGGCTATCTGTATTTTATCCTTAATAGAGTAGCCTGATCCGTTCTGGATCAAATCTTGATCAAGAAAAAATTATTGAATTTATTTTTTTTTCAAATAATTTTTTCTTTATCCAGTCTTGTTCCAGAATGGATCTGGCTATTCTAATAAGGATAAGAGCCTGATGCTATCTATTTCAAACAATTTGTAGAACCTATGAGGACAAAAAGTTAGTCCGAATTATCGAATGCCTCAATGGCCGAGCGTGTCAAGTACTAGCGTTGTAATCCCGTGTCGAAGGGTTCGAACCCCGGTCGTAGCAATAATTAGTTAGGTAAATTATCAATTAGGTCAGTTTGTAATCATAAAGTTTATCTGTATTCTGTTAGGCGTTAGATTTCAAATTAAAAAAAAAAATAAATTTGAAATTATTAATTTTTTTTTTTTTTTTGAATAAATCATGTATCCTGATCCATTTTTGATCCGGAATCTGGATCCAATATGGATCATGTATCTTTACCACAGCCTGATCAGGTATCCTGATCCATTCTGGATCCGAACCTTACGAAAAAGCGTTACATCCTGATCAGGTTTGGATCCAGTATCTGGATCCATTATGGATCATGTATCTTTACTACAGCCTGATCAGGTATCCTGATCCATTCTGGATCCAAACCTTACGAAAAAGCGTTACATCCTGATCAGGTTCGGATCCAGTATCTGGATCCAGATTGGATTTGAAATCAGGCAAGCCTGATCAGGGCTTGATCCGAACCTGACTTGAATTTCTACTCACGAAAGACAATCGTCCTTCTCAGTCTTTTTTTTTTTTAATTTCTTTTCTTTCGGTTGGGAGTGAAATTTTCTAAGTTTTTTGGGGGACTAATAGTTTTTTTTTCGTATAAAGTATAATTTTTCTAAGTGCCCTAAAAAACTTATAATAATTTACAATTGTAACAATTATTTAGATATTTGAATAATAATTGTCATACAAGATTAATTCGTAATCTCGTTTATTTTTACGGCCATTTGATACAATAATTGTATTTTAAAATAGAAAATAATGGTGTAAAAATATTCTGATGAAATATGTTATATTTATAGATACATGGCTGAAGCATTAAACTCTACGGAAAGACAACCTGTATTAACTGAATATTATATATACGAGGAAAAAATTCGTAGATTGATGGGTACAAGACTTTCAGGCATAGCAAAGTGGAAACAAATTTTTTTACGATTGAACGCTCTTAGTTGAATGTCGGAAGACAGACCGCGAAAACAAAATGAATTATTTTCGAGGATATGAAACTTAATTGACCGCAAAAAACTTTTATTTCTTACCTTATTTTATTGATGGGTCGAAATTTAATTTAAAGACTTACATTATCTTGATCTTCGATTTCAGTGAAACAATTTTTTAAATTCTTGACTCCAGGAAACTGATTATTACCAAAAACTTTTATTATTAAAAACCATTTTACGTAGGCGAAGCCTCAAGTATTGAATTCACTATATAAATTTAAAAAAATGGTTATATCTCCTAAAATAATATAGATAAAAAGTTTGTATTAGAACCAAATTAGACGTTATGAAAAATTCTAAAATCGGGTATATGAGATAAATTATTATAATTATTTATTTATTAGTTATCATCAAAAAAAGAATAATCAAAAATTTGAAACAGAAAATATTAAGAAAACTAAAAACAAATCGTGGATGCGATTTATTGCCTAGACATTTAAAATTGCAGAATCTACATAATTAAGAGATAGTTTTTTTTTTTGCTTTCGTTAAAAATTTGTTAATTAACGAAAAAAAGAAATTCTTGTTTTTTTATAATAAATATAACTTTTAAAAAGGTAACCTATATTATATAGGCTATATACTTCCATTTAGTCTCAAATTGTTGGTCTTTTAAATACCGAGAGCCACACTGATTTGATAAAAAACGCGTTTATAATAATAAGTAGTGCCTGGTATGTTCTAATAAAAAAATAGCCATGAAGGATTGCTTTTAACGATTTTTTAGAAGAGTGTGGTTTTCGGAAATTTAATCAGGATTTTTTCGGGCTTTACAAAATTTTTTTATGTTTATTTGTTCAAAAGTTATTGAAAATATAAACAACTAAAAATTTAAATTTTAACACTGTTTTTTGACAAAAAAGGGATGCGCGCGTGCGTAAAAGTTTTTTTTGCTGTGATTATAATTTGCTTGATCGATAAAATAGTTATTTAAATTATCACGTTATTAAAAAAAATGTGGTTATAAACACTTAAATATATTAAAACTGGAAAGTGAACTCCTATGCTTAGCCAATGCACGGAGTGTCTAGATGGTTTTCTCTCTCACTCACGCATGCGCACATTAAATCTTGTACAGTCAACGTCAAAACAAACTAGTTCTACACGGTATAAAAGTTACATTATATATCAGCAGTCTCAACCGAATTTAGTTGACGTGACTGTATCGACCACGACAACAGTTTTATTATATTTCAGTGGTTTTAATTGGCTTGTTCGATAAAATAGTTATTTAAATTATCACGTTATTGAAAAAAAAAAAAAAATTGCTATAGAAAAATTTTTATAAATAAAAGTATTAAACAAGATTCCATCTAATTAGCCTAAGTTTGATGGAATTAAAAGTTGTTATACTTGTTCTATATAGGGATCTGACCTATTCACCATCCCGGGTAGGAATTGCCAAGACTCACAACACGGCCAAGTCTTGTCCCAATAATGGCAGCCAATCGTGCGCCATCCATGGGCCAAGGCTTGGCTGACTCATGGCTGGTTATTTGCTTACCAAGGCTTGTATTCCAATGCTTGACCGACCATTGGTTGAAGAAGAGGTGGCCAGCTCTTATCAAGCCATTTATCGGCCGAGTCTTGGTAAATTATTGGGTGGCCAAGACTCGAAAAAGATGATTAAGCCAAGGCTTGGCTCATTAAGGGCTGGCCAGTCATTGATCGACCGTTCATCGGCCAAGTCTTGGTTAATTATTGGGCGGCCAAGACTGGGAATATACAATTAAGCCAAGAGTTGGCACATTAAAGATTGGTGAACTTGACTTGCCATTTGTCGGACGAGTGTCGATTGTTCTTTGGGTCACCAAAATTGATTATTTTTTATTCTTTCGACATATATTAAGAGCCGCTGTTATGAATTTAATATTGAAAATCTTTTATTTAATTATATACATATATATGGGGCATTCCAAGTCAAATCACCGAGTCATCGGCCTGACCCCTACCGATTCACTTGGAAATTTTTTTCTAGGTGTATTTTGGACCAAAAAACGACCTTATTTTTTTTCAATTTTTTTCCACCATTTTTCCAGCACATTTTAAAGGTTTCCATAGTACGGTTCATTTTCCAAATGTACCCTCACGGTCATGGTGAATTTAAACACACAGCATAGTAAAAAGTAACAAGTTTATGGTTGTTCGTATCATTGGTATAGTGAAGACTATCTATTGAACAAGTAAAGTCTACTAAAACCATAATAAAAACTAGTTTTACCTCAGCAGAGTAGTTTTTACTATGTTACTATCGTAAAATTTAAAATGCACATCGTAAAAAAAATTATAAAAAATAATATGTTGAACCATATTTCCGAAAACGTCCCTCAGTACTATAGTAACATAGTAAAACTAATTATTTTTTTTTTACAGTGTACTTAACGAAAAAATATTAGTATAAAAGCGAGACCCGGCGATACTTGCGAGACGAGACCGAGACCTAAAATCCTAAAACTGCGAGACCAAGACCGAGACCGAGACTCGTTGAATCTCGTCTCTTTTCGTACCGCATGAAGCCCTACATTATTGAATCTATAAGTCATTGGAGCTAGAGAAATCCGTTTTTATCAAGATCTGTACAGATCTGAAATATGGCAGATCTCATTTATAAATGAGTATACTTGGGGACGGAAATTAAGAGCTGTAATCAAATTAATACTTTGAATTCGTACTTTTTCAGACCTCAAGACTTTTTCCGAATTCAAAATTTTTATCCCGGGCAAGCGTTGGCAGATGATTGTTAACCATGCATTGGTCATTTAAGTATCACCAAAGGTCAGCCAATCATTGGCAACTAATAGCGACCAAGCAATGGCCACCTGAAAATCAGTTAAGTCTCAGCCAATACTTGGCAACAAGGATCGCGCAGTTATGTCTCAGCCAGCCCTGGTAAAGATATTTTTACTAAAATTAGTCAAAATTTACCAAAATCTTCGATGGCAAATATTGTCAAAATTCGTCCAATATTACTATAATTAACTATAAGTTTTTTTTTCTGATAAATTTTGTCAAATATTCTTCGTCAATAGACAGACTTCTATAGATAATGTGATAAACTTATAAAGATGATATGTAACGGTCGGAAATTGGGTACATAATATAATTATGCAGACAACATGACTATAGAATATGTTTTTTTTTTTCAATTCAAACAATTTTAGCAAATTTTGGCAAAACTTGACGAAATTTAAGAAAATTATTTGACTGAATTGCCTTCAGTTTGATAAAATTTGACAAAATTTCTCACAATTATTTGACAAAATTATTTTCACTAGGGAAGGGTTTGGCAGCTGAGTGATGGCAATTTACGAACCAACCTCTGCTTGGTTGCCAATTATTGGCCATCCAGAGTCAGCCAGGATCAGAACCATGCACTGGCAATTATCCAAGAATAGGCCAGTTATTTACCAAGAATGAACCATGCCTGGCTACTAACCGTTGGGTGCCATTGATGGGCCAATATGCATAGTCGTGTTGTGAGTCTTGACAATTCCTACACGGGAAGTTACGTTCCAGGATGTGACGCAGGAGTCCCGAGTTCACGTATACAGATTAAGTCAAAAATTTTTTTTAATGAAAATATGTTAAACAGTAGAAAAGAATTGTTTCAAATAAACGTAAAATTATACAACTCCAGAAAAAATTTAATTTATCAAATTGAAGTAAAAAGAAAATCATTGGGTGCGTTCCGTGGCTACTCAGTCCGTGCGAACTTCAAAATGGCGACGAAAAAAACGAAAAGTATAATAATGTTAAAAGTTACTATGATATATCACTATAGCCATGGCAGAGAGCCAGAGCTTTATAAAATTTGAAATATTAATTTGAAGTATTACCATTTTTCAGGTTTAAGTTGACAGAGTTTCTATTTAATTATTTTAAATCTGTCAAATAAATTGGCTAATGTCAATTAATTTTTTATCAGATTGTTTGTAAACGAACAAAAATCAGACCTATCACAACAAATGATCAAAAGATTTCCAAACTCCGCGATTTTGAAGTTCGTAGGGACTAGGTAGCCACGGAACGCACTCATTAACACGAAGAGAAATCTGCAGCAAATTTACTGTAATGCTGTAGTCATAATCATGGACGTCGTCATTTCAGCAACTAATTCCCACTTATTATAATAATTATTATAATTTATATAAATTTTTACTGTAGTTTGCAGTAATATTTGAAGTCTTGAGTTGATGGTATACTCCATGCTATAGCAAAATTTATAAATATTTCTGTAGTTTATCAAGAGACTCGGTAGAGTCTCGCCTCAATTTTTAAAAAGCGAGACTCTTACCGGGTATAAGTATTTTAAGTCAGTGGTCCGTGACGTCGTCGTTTTTAATTTATCAAATGTCGTTCTAATTATTTAAAAAAAATAAAAATAATTTCATTATGTATATCGATGCTTCTCTTTCCAATGAGCCTACTCTCGATTTTTTCCAACAAATAATAAAAAAGATATAAGAGTCAGTAAAAGCCAGGTATTAAATCTTACTAAAAAATAAATTTTCAAGCTGAAATGTCTAATTTCTTCGGATACGTTGCGCATACCCCGCGCCTATCCCTACTCCTGAATTTTGTTTTATATATGTGTGTATGCAGCCGCATGTGTTAGTTATTCATCATTGATGGTATAGCAGAATTTGTTTCTTTTTCCTTTTATTCAAAGCGTACATATATAGTATATATACACGTTTAAATTTTTATATTCCAGAAAATTAGTATTCGATTATTATTTATTATTTATTATGGTATTCACGGTCAATTTAAAGTAGACGAATTACAAATATAATTTATTATTAATTTAAACAAAATAAGTGAAATAAAAACAAAACATAATATAATAATTATATATAACAATTATATATACTATTGGGCGAAAACGTATGTATATAATTTATATAAAATTCATATATAACGATTATACCCCACACGGAAATATTTTATAAAATTTTTATAAAATTATTATCATTTTTATAAAATTTGGGCAAACTTGTTAAGAAGTTTTTATAAAATTTTTATGAAAAATTTGATACAAATTTTCGGACCCCCCCCCCTCCCCCCCGTGAGTTGATTTGTTTTAAAAATTTAAAAAAAAAACAAAAAATAAATTTTTCGTTGGGATTTGAACCCGGGTCTTTCTGGGTGTGAAGCAAGCACTTTACCTCGAAGCCAGAATTTTTTCATTCAAATATAAAAAATTTTAATTTTATCAACTCTTTGTTCATATTTGTATGAGAACGAAAGATAAAATCGGGAATAAAACAGCAAAGTAAAAGAATTTAGAATAGTCATGCCCGTGTAGGAGACTACAACACGGCCATGCAACGGCCGATGCATGGCGAAATTTTGCCATTAATGGGCCACTCATACGCCGGGCCTGGCGCGTTACACCATTCTAATATTGGCTGCCATTATTGGTCCATTAACATTTGCCAAGATTGGCCCATTAACATTTGCCAAGATTGGCCCATTAAAATTTGCCAAGATTCGCCCATTAACATTTGCCAAGATTGGCCCATTACTTGCGAAATCAATTTTTTTATAAATAAAAATAAAAAAAATATTTTTTTTTTCAATTGCATATATAGATTATCGAGTCCAACTCTGTTTTTTTTTATAATAAATGTTTTATTATTCCTGCCTCTCGCCGGGCGCGAACTCTCGACCGAAAACCTAAACCTACACTAAACCTATGCTTTAACTAACTGAGCCACAAGCGCGATATATATGGGGCATTCCAAGTCGAATCACCGAGTCATCGGCCTGACCCCTACCGATTCATTTAGAAATTTTTTTCTAGGTGTATTTTGGACCAAAAAACGACCTTATTTTTTTTCAATTTTTTTCCACCATAAAATAATTTTTTTTTTCCTACTATCGAGTATTTCTCAAATTAGACCAGGTTTAAAATTCTGAAATTTTTCCTATATCATCTCGAGGTAAAAACAGGTCACCCATAAAAATTTGGGAATGGGCCGAGAATAATTACTAATTTTTTTATAACTGATTGAAAAAAAATTTTTTTACCAATTTTAAAATAATCTAATTTTAGAATAATCTAATAATGGTTTCTTGTAGAGAAATCGAAAATAAAAATAAATGATATCTGGGCAAATTTTGGTTCTTTCCATATTTCGAGGGTAAAAGCTTCAAAAATTGAATTTTGAGCATCGCAGTTTTTCGATCTTTCCATCCTTAAATATAGGGAAAAACAAAATTCATCAAGATATCATTTATTTTTATTTTTGATTTCTCTACAAGAAAAACGATTATTAAATTTTCTATTTTAAAATTCGTAAAAATTTTTTAATCAGTTATAGAAAAATTATAATATTCTCGGCCCATTCAATTTTATAGGTGACTTTTACCTCGAGATGATATAGGAAAAAGAATTTTAAACCTGCTACGAGAAATACTCGATAGTAGGAAAAATTGATTTTATGAATAAATGGTGGAAAAAATTGAAAAAATAAGGTCGTTTTTGGTCCAAAATACACCTAGAAAAAATTTCCAGTGAATCGGTAGGGGTCAGGCCGATGACTCGGTGTTTGACTTGAATACTATATATTTTTGTTCTCTTGTAGTAATTAAGTTCACTCGTAGACTTGGTAGACTTTTTTGAAGATGATTATTCAAATACAAATATATTTATTTATTCATTTAATTTTAATGCTCCATTGTTGATTTTTTTTTTCTATTGTCTTGTTTTTTTTTTTGTCAAAAATTAGCTGATGGTTGGTAGCCATTAATGGCCAGCCATGAATTTGCCATAAATTGGCCGATGAACGGCAGCCATTAAATGGCCAGCCATGAATTTGCCATGAATTGGCCGATGAACAGTAGCCATTAAATGGCCAGCCATGAATTTGCCATGAATTGACCGATGAACAGTAGCCATTAAATGGCCAGCCATGAATTTGCCATGAATTGGCCGATGAATGGTACCCATTAAATGGCCAGCCATGAATTTGCCAAGGATCGGCCAATGAACGGCAGCCATTAAATGGCCAGCAATGCATTTACCATGAATTGGCCGATGAATGGCAGCCATCGAATGGCCAGACGTTGGCCAAGACAAGACTGCCAATCTTGGCAACACAATAATGGACCGATCGTTTGCCAAGTATATCCCATTAATGGCCCTTGCTTGGCTACCAATCATGGGCTGCCGTTTATCGGCCAGTGTATGGCCATGTTTCCATGCTTGGTATTCCTACACGGGCACGCGGCTGTCGAACGCATATAATCTCAAAGTGTTTTTTGTAAACTTATAGAACTTATTTGATGTTTATTTATTATTTAAGGCAAGTTGATATTATTGCATATAATCGCATTTCGTATTATACATGTATTAAAACGGATGTATGATCTTGAATAGAAATGAAATAAAATTATATGAATATATATTATCATATATAAATATACGATATTATAAAATATCAAACAATAATATACATTAAGGACTTCACCTGAAAACCAGAATAATATAAAATTATATATTATTATATATAATAAAATGTTATAACATACGATAATATTGATATGAGATTTTTCATAAATCAGAATCATATGTAATTAAATGTTATTGTATGTTATTGTATAATTTAATATACAATAATATCAATATAAGATTTTGCATAAAATCAGTCATATAAAAATTAAAATCATATGATACTATTCAGAATTATATGTTATAACATACAATAACATTGACATAAGATATTGCATAAAACCAGAGTAATATACAATTATATATAGCATTAAATACAATTGTATATTATAACATACAATTACTTCGTGGTGTGGAAAAATATTGTGTAAATTAGATTTAAGTGTTTTAAGTTTTTTAAGTTTTTTAAGCCTTTATATGAAGAAATTTTATATTAATAAGATTTTTAGTTTTTCAATTTTTTTACCTAAAAAAAAATAGACCAAAATAGACCCTGAAAATTGACCTGCGGCTAAGTAAAAAATTTGGCTGGTAAAAATAGATAGGTATTGTTTTTTTTTGCTATAATTGAGACTAAGTGAAAGATGTATTTAGCTAAATAAATATCTATAGCTAAGTAAAAAATCTAGCTAAGGAAAAGATGTAGTTAAGAAAAAAAATGAAGCTGGTAAAATTATGTAGATATTGTGTTTGGCTATAATTAAAGCTAAGTAAAAAATCTAGCTAAGGAAAAGATGTAGCTATAAGTAAAAAATGTATATAAGGGAAAAATTAAGCTGGTAAAATAATGTAGATATTGTGTGTTTGGCTATAATTAAAGCTAAGTAAAAAATCTAGCTAAGGAAAAGATGTAGCTAAGAAAAAAAATGAAGCTGGTAAAATTATGTAGATATTGTGTTTGGCTATAATTAAAGCTAAGTAAAAAATCTAGCTAAGGAAAAGATGTAGCTATAAGTAAAAATGTATATAAGGGAAAAATTAAGCTGGTAAAATAATGTAGATATTGTGTGTTTGGCTATAATTAAAGCTAAGTAAAAAATCTAGCTAAGGAGAAGATGTAGCTGAGGAAAAAATTAAGCTGGTTAAATTATGTAAATATTGTGTGTTTGGCTATAATTAAAGCTAAGTAAAAAATCTAGCTAAAAAAAAAATCTTGCTAAGGAAAAGATGTAGCTGAGAGAAAAATTAAGCTGGTTAAATTATGTAGTAATTATGTGCTAATTCATATAAAATTTTTCATATAAAGGCTTAAAAAACTTAAAACTAATTTACATCATATTTTTCCACACCACAAATTCCTAGATTTTTAAGTTTTTTTAAGTGCTCAGTTGGCTGGATAGCCTTGTTGTATTATATATAATCGTTATATATAAATTTTATATAAATTATATACACGTTTTCGCCCAATAGTATATATAATCCCTGGTGAAAAAAAACTGGCAGAATCTGGCAGAATAAACTGACAGAATCTGGCAGAATCTGGCAGTTGTTCCAAAAACCGGTCTAAATCTGTAAGAATCTGGCAGAATCTGCAAGAATCTGTAAGAATCTGACAGAATCTGGCAGTTGTTCCAAAAACCGGTCTAAATCTGTAAGAATCTGGCAGAATCTGCAAGAATCTGTCATAATCTGCCAGAATCTGTGCGAATCTGCCATAATCTGCCAGACTATTTTTACGAAAAAATTCTAAAAAAAAAAAAAAATTCTGGACGAATGATTGTGGTTATTACAAACATCATAAGGTATCAAGAAACTTCAATCTCGAAGCGTTGCATTTTTTTTTAAACTTGAATATGTTTTTATAAATTTTTATAAGTATCATAATCTCAGTTCCTATATATTATGTGAATTAACTCTGACCTGAGCACATGTGAAATCGTTGAATAACCACTAACGTAAAATAATGATAAATGAGCTATAAAAGAATAAATTATAACATACTAATAGTTTGATGACGACTTGAAGTCTCCTAGTCAGTTGTATTAATTCAAAAAAATCAATTAATTGAAAAAAAAACTATATTTATCAATTGAACTGGCAGAATCTGGCAGAATCTGCCAGACTGTTGGAAATCAAATATGTGGCTGACAGAATCTAGGCAGAATCTGGCATGCTGTTGGAAGTCGAATATGTGGCTGACAGAATCTGGCAGAATCTAGCAGACTGTTAAGGTCGAGTATTTGGCTGGCAATACCTGACAGAATCTGGCAGACTGTTGAAAGCCGAATATTTGGCTGGCAGAATCTGCCAGATTTTTTCATTTTTTGTCGAATCTTGCAGAATCTACCAGAATCTAACAGAATCTGCCAGATTTTTTTTACCAGGGAATTGTTATATATAATTAT
>NC_057788.1:19188458-19231461 GCF_014905175.1 Aphidius gifuensis | reverse complement strand
TTTATTTAACATAAATTTTTTTTTTTAATGAATTTAAAAAATAAATTTTTTATTTGTAAATAATTATTTATTTATTATTTTTATTATTTTTAATAATATTCTCAGCAAAATATTTATTTCCTTGCGTTCCCCTGCGTGTTGTTATTTTGCTTACACATACACACACACTCAAAAGTTTTATGCCAATTGCCGCCATTGCCCGACAGAGAAACTAAACCAAACAAAAGTTCCGTTGCATTCTGTCGTTTGTTTACGAAGGCGCAGCAGAAAAAAGAAAAAAAAAGAAAGTGTGATTTGCTTGTGTGCACATTTTTTCTCCATATAAAATTAACAAATTAATTTATTGATAATCAAAGTGAATCTTTATGAATTTAAAATAATTATAAATTTTTATTTTAATTTAAATATAATAATCGTGTTGAATAATAATATTAGAAATTGATAATTGATATATTCACAGTGATAAGAAAATATAAAAAATCACATTCAGAAAAAGGTGAGTTATCATTCAGTGATATTGTTTCGAAAAATAATTTAACATGAAAAAAATACTTGATTAATTTTTATAAAATGATAGTTAATTATTTAGGTAAAATAAAATTAAATGAAGATTTTTAATTAGATGTTGAAACATACAACCAACAACATCTGATAATTTAAAAATTCAAAATATCATTAAAAAATCAATAAATATACAAAATAATAAAGAAGTTTATTCAACAAGACATGGATCAGATAAACAAGCTGTTACAAATGATATTGATCAATGAAATGACCATATGGATCCATAACTAAATCATTGTACTAAGATAGCAAGTTATTGATACACCAGGTATACTTGATCATTCACTTAAAGATCGTAATGTCATTAAAATGCAAGCTGTTACAGCACTTGCACATTTACGTGCTGATGTATTATATGTTTGTGATGTATCTGAACAATGAAATAATTGAACTTGTTCTTCAATAGTACGGCCACAATCAATTAAACCTTTATTTAATGATCAACCATTGATTGTTGTTAAAGTGATGATAAACGTAAAGCACTTGCAGTTTTAAGGGACAATGGTAAAGTACCAATTATGGAAATGAGTACAGTTAATGATATTGGTGTTATGGAAGTTAAACAAGAAGTATGTGAACGTTTATTGTCATATCGAGTTGATCAAAAAATTAAAACTAAAAAAGTTGGTGGTTTATTAAATCGTTTACATGTTGCATTACCAGCAGCATGTGTATCAGATAGTATACTTGCTGAAACTAAAACACCTGAACGTTCTAGATCAGCATCTAGACCAAGTAAAAAACGTCTTCGTTTTGGATCAGTGGGGCGTAGTTTACCACGTAGCTTATCTAGACCTCGTAATGAAATGGGCATCAAGGATATTGTAATTATAGTTTACTTAATTTATTTTTATCAATATGATTGAATCAATATTTTTATTATATCTTGCTTTTTTTTTAATTACAGATGAAGGACAAGCTTAAAAATATTGCCCACAAAGCTATCTCAAAGAAGGTTGGCAAGATAGGTTTTAAAAATCGTTATCACTGCCAAGAGTTTTACATCCAAGAAAGACTAGAATGTTATTGCCTCTAGGCAATAATTGTCATGTATTACATAAAACATTACGTGAAGGTCATCCATGTGTTATTATTAATTCACAAAAACACAAAAATAAACTTGAAAATATTGAAAAAATGTGGCAACATTTAAAAGAAAGATATAGAAGATTAATACATTTAATAATAACAAAGTTAATAACAAAGCTAGAATTTGATAATCGTAATCCAGGTTTACCAGGTAATCTTCAAGTAACAAATGATGAACTTAAAAGAATTGGTGAAAATGATATAAATATTTATTAAAAGTTTGATTATATGGATGATATATTAAATTTACAAAAAGCTGTATTTGGTTCATTAAATACATCAAAATCAAATTCAATGACACCATGTGGACAATTTAGATTAGCACCATTAATACCATATAATCACAACTTTATGATTATTGTGTTAGAATATTATTTAAATTACATAGTGCATTACCAGCTGATACATTAATTGGTCATCGTGATTGTTTTTTTAAACAATTTCAAGAGCTTAAAATTTTTTATACAACAATTAAACATATGCAATATTTTAAACAATTAATAACAGTACCAGGAATGCCAGAAAAACCACCAAATTTTTTAATACAATCAGAATTAAGAACATATGTTAACTGGTAATATACCAGTTGTTGTATTACCACAAAAAGAACCAATTGATGCTGATAGTACTGTTGATAGTCTTATTGATACATCAGATACAAATTCAATTGTAAGTGAACAATTTGATGGTCGTATTGATAGAGATAATATGTATCAACATGAAATTATAACCGCACAAGAAAATAAAAGACAAAGAGATGAACTTTTAATGTTAAATGAACTTGTACGAGAACATCAAAGTCTTGTTGATGTGTTGAAGCATCATATTAAACAATTTGATTCACAAATAACATTAAAAACCAAGAAATCGATAGACAAAAACAATTAAATGATGGCCTAGGTCAACAAAATGCTGATTTAATATTAAAACTTCGTGATTATGAAGGTATAGATTATAATATTAATGTTTTATTAATATTAATTGATAAATTAATACAAAATTGTTCATTTTTAACAGATAAAAATCGACAAGTTGATGAAAAATTTAAAAAATTAAAAGAAGTTTATGCAAAATTACGTGAGGAACATATTACTTTAATTAGAAAGGTAGTTTTTTTTTTGTTTTGATTAATTAGACTATCATGATTATTTTTAAATTGTATATTAATCTTTTTTCTGTTTTTATTAAACTATAGAAAGCAGAATTTGAAAAATTATATGGAATAAGAAAATCAAATCATGAACAATTAGAAAGACGTAATCAAGAAATTGAACAACGTCATGAAAGATTTAAGTGATGATAAACGTAAAGCACTTGCAGTTTTAAGGGACAATGGTAAAGTACCGATTATGGAAATGAGCACAGTTAGTGATATTGGTGTTATGGAAGTTAAACAAGAAGCATGTGAACTTTTATTGTCATATCGAGTTGATCAAAAAATTAAAACTAAAAAAGTTGATGGTTTATTAAATCGTTTACATGTTGCATTACCAGCACCACGTGATGGAAAATCACGTCCAGCATGTGTATAAGATAGTATACTTGCTAAAAAACAATTTATTGCTGAAAAACAACAACAAGAACAAGAACAGGGTGAAGAAGAAAATAAAACGACAAATAAACGTAAATGTCAACTCAAGATGAATAACAAGATGAAATTTCCAGTTTCTTTTTTGTTTTTTATTTAAGCAGAATGAAATTGGCTTATTATAAAAGTTGACTGCATTTATTTTATGTTGCTAAGGAAAAATAAATGCAGTTTGTTTTGTTTTCTAAAAAGATAAAAATGTTTTTCACAATTAATAAATCATTTTAAATATAAAAATTAAAATGTACGCCTTAATCAAGTGGAGAGGTGGTAAGGTTGAAAAATCGGTGGAACCAGTAACATCGATTCGTCAATTTGGAAAAATTATTAAAATAAAATGGTCACAGGATGGTCGTTTTTATGCAGGTCGAGTGCTTCTAAGATCGGGTTAGTTAATCATACATTTACTTTTTTTTTTATTTAAAATTTTTAAATAATAATTAATAATTAAATATAATAAAGAAATATTAATGAAAATAATCTAGACTTCAATCAATAAAATACATGAATATTATTTTATTTCAGACAATAAAGAATATTTAAATGCGGTTCAGTTGGATGACCGGGGAACACCAATTACTCCAATTCAAAATAATAATGACAACGACACTAATGATGATGATGCTGATAATGTTGATGATGATGATGGCAATAGTAATGAAAAAAATAATGATAATGACGATGATGATGAAAATTGTCATAATAAAAATAATGATGATTATGATGATGACAATAATCATGATAAAAATGATGATGATGACAATAATCGTGATAAAAATGATGATGATGACAATAATCGTGATAAAAATGATGATGATGATGATGACAGTAATGATGATGGAAATAATTATGATGAAAATAACGATATTAATAATAATCATAATAAAATTGATGATGATGATGATGATGATGACAGTAATGATGATGAAAATAATGATTCAAACTCTTGGAATAAAAACGGACGACATCGTACCCAACTGGTTCCCGGAGTACCCGTTTATATAGACAGTCACGAGCTTGAAGAAATTAGAAACAAAAATATTAAAAATCCGAAAAAGCTCGCGACTGTCTTGATGAAAGAACTCTTTGATAGAAATGATATTAAAAAAATGACAGTAACAGGTCGAGGCCAAAAAAGAGAGCAAAAAAGACAGTCAATCCCTGATGATGTGCTCAGGGCACTAAAAAGTAAGAAAATTTAATTTTTAAAAAATTTTTTTTACTTGTTTTGAAATTAAATAAATATTAAAATACTGTTTTTTTTTTTAGTATTTATTACAAAAGAAATACCGGAGAAGCCATTGACAAAGTCTGAATTTGGGCAATGCTTATCGCAGATGTGCCGAAACGTTCGCCACTATACTAAATAACTTTTGTAATAATTAAAAATACCAATACACAAAATACGAATCTGAATCAACACCAATTATGAAACGTGAAAATCCTAAAAAAAAAAAATTAAATAATGAACTTCTTATGGAATATTTTTTACAAAAAACATGTCAAAATAACATAATATAATTTTACAATGATGAACTTCAAATAACATCACTTAATCATAAATGTGAAACAAAATCAACAGCTGAATCATTTAATGAAAAATTACAAGTATCATGGACTTCATGGAATCCTGATCGAACATTATCACAAGCTAAAATATAATTGATTCACTTGGTAAAGAATATGGTGTAGCTAAAATTCTTGATCTTGATGCAACATGGAATGAATCAGAATCACGTAGTCCATTAATTTGTATATCAATGGACTATTAATCAATGGATTAATTAATTTGTGTATCAATTGACTCAGATCCAAGTCCATAAATAACAACACTTGCTAAATTAAAAATAACACAATTACGTGCTGTATCAATGGGACAAGGACAAGAATTACATGCAAGAAAATTAATAAATGATGCAATGAATAATGGTGGTCGGGTTTCATTACAAAATGTATATTTATCATTGCCATTTTGTACTGAAGCTATGGATACAATTATTGAAAAAGATTGTATACATGATTCATTTAGACTTTGGATGACAACTGAAGTACATCCACAATTTCCAATTGGTTTATTACAAATGGCTTTTCTAAAAAAGGTGTATCATGGCCAACTGTTTGTTATATGCTTGGTGAAGTACAATATAGTGGTATAGTCACTGATGATTTTGATAAACGTCTATTAACAACTTTTACACATGTTTGGTTTTGTGATGTATTATTAAGACCTGGTTTTGAATTTTACAAAGGTTACCACAAACAAGAATTATTCACGGATACATGGAATATATTAATAATTAAACGAAAGTTTATAATTAATAAATAAACGAAATATTATTAGATAGTTTATCAAACAAAACAAGAAAGTAAATAATCAGTTGGTTTTTAAACTATCAAAATATTATTGGTAAATTTATGTAAACACTGAATGAGCAAGTCGCTTGAGTTTGTGTTTTTCACAGTTAACAAAACTATCAAAAACATGCTTGATTATTTTTAATTTTTTTCTACAAAAGTCTCGAGTTATTTTTGTGATAAATTAATTTTAAATTTATGGTGATTAAAAGTAAATATAATTTATCTTTTGCAAGTGAATAAAATTTATTAAAAATGTCTGATGAAAATGTTCAGGTTGTTGTTAAAATGAGACCATTAATACAACGTGAAATAAAAAAATGTTTGCCAATACAATGGGCTGTTGATGACAACACTATTTATCAAAAAGATGGAAAAATAAATTATCAATTTGGTAAGAAAATTCATATTTAATTTCAAAATTATTATTAATATTATTCTTGTTGATGATTAATATTTTTTATTTAATTTTTTTGTTTAGATAATAATATAGATTCCAAAAATCAAGATATATTTTTATCAACTGTTCAACCAATAATCAATGAATTTTTATCTGATGGTATTAATTGTACAATTTTGACATATGGTCAAACAAGTTCAGGAAAATCACATACAATGATTGGATCAAAAACAGATACTGGTTTAATTCCTCTCATCATTAGCCACATATTTGATTGTATTGAAAATTATTTAAGTCGTGATTATCAACTTCAATTTTCCTACTTTGAGTTGTACAATGAGAAAGTCATAGACTTATTTGATAACAACAAAAACAACAAACATTTAAAAATAAAAGAAGATAAAAATGGCAATGTATTGATAAACTGTAAACAGCTGGTTTTAAAAACAACTAAAGAAGTATTACAAAAATTTAAAAAAATAAATGATAATCGTCATGTTTGTGAGACAAATATGAATGAATAAAGTAATCGAAGTCATGTATTGTTAAGAATAACAATTGAGTCATGTGAAATTGGTGATGATTCAGATGGTACAATAAAAACATCACAGTTGACATTGGTTGATCTTGCTGGATCAGAAAATGCTAAACAAGCTGGTGGAACAAATGAAAGAAGAAATGAAGGTAGATTTATAAATCTTTCATTTTCATCATTGTGCTCAGTTATTAATCAGCTTAGTGAAAAAAATAAAAAAAAAACCAATAATAAAGTACCATTTATTAATTATCGTGATAGTAAATTAACGAGATTGCTACAACCATCATTAGGTGGTAATTCAAAAACAATGGTTATTTGTACTGTAACACCAGCAGCATTGGAGGAAACACAATCAACTCTTACATTTGCTCGTCGAGCTAAAGTAATTAAAAATCAACCAAGAATAAATACTGCTGTAACTGATAAAGTTATAATTAAAAAATTAGTCAAACAAATGTCTGAACTTCAAGAAAAAATTGAACAATTAAAAACACAATAAGTAGATAAAAAAATAATCAATAAATTTCCATTGAAAAGAAGAAATAGTTTGATTGGTAATGAAAGTGTTAAAGAGCTGGAACAACATTTTATTTCTAAGAATAAAGAAATTTGTTCTGATTAAATGGATTATCGTGGTCTTGGTAGAATAGGGATAAATAAATAAATAATTAAATAATTAAATAAAATAATTAAATGAATAAAGGTTTAGCACAAAGTGACTGTCTTGGTGATGTTTTGATGAATTTAATCGTATTAAATTATCAGTTTTATCAGTTGCTGTACAACAAATTGCTGTTGTTTTTGCTGCTAAAAAGAAAAAAAAAAACAATTTATATTTACTGATGGTGATCAAATTGAAATGTCTCCTGAACTTGGTATATTTATAACAATGAATCCTGGTTATGCTGGAAGAAAAGAATAACCAGAAAATTTAAAAATACAATTATCAAAAATATTTAAAAAAAAATATTTCATTTCCAAGTTTATAAAAACACTTCCAAAAAAAAAAGACACTCAACAAAAAAATGAAGTCTAATATAAATATTTTGTTGCCAACTTCTGGTTGATATTGTAACTTAGTTACCTTGATAAACAAGTCAATAAAAGTTGAAAAAAACAAGTCCAAAAAATATAACAAATATAAATAAACAAATATAAATCAACAAATAAATAAAAAACAATTTCATATAAATAAATAACAATAAATAAAAATCAATAAGTTTTTTGTAAACTTATTATTTGAAAAATAAATTTGTGTTAATTTGTGAAGTGCATCACCAGCAATGGCTCAGTATCAACAAGCTGATTATATTGAATTTTTATTATTATTTCAAATGCACGGTGATGCCCCTGCCGCAGCTATTCACTACGCACGAAATCACCCAGGTGGTCGTCGTCCTAGTGCAAGGGTCATTCGAGATGCTGTTGAACGGTGGGAGCAACATGGTGATCCAGCACCAAGAAGACCATTAGCCGCACAACATCCACAAAATGCTAGATTGGAGGAACGACGTGAACAAATTATAGACCTTGTTACACAAGAGCCGACAATTAGCACACGTGAAATTGCACGAATGCTAAACATCCCACAATCTTCTGTATCAAGAATCCTTCGTAGTGATGGTTGGCACCCGTACCATTTTACACGTCTACATGGCTTAACGGTACGCCACCACCAGCCACGGTTAAATTTTTCTCGTTGGATTTTACAAATGAATCAACAGAATGAAAACTTTGTTGATTCAATTATTTTCACTGATGAATCTTGTTTTGGTAAAATTGGCAGCTGGAACAGTCGCAATAACCACCACTATGCACGAGAAAATCCTCACCTTGGAATTCCCAATCGAAATTCTCAAGAGCAATTCAGCATCAACATTTGGGTTGGTATTGTTGGTGACAGAATAATTGGACCACATGAATTTCCAGGGAATTTAAATGCACCAATGTACATTGATTTTTTACAAAATCATCTTCCTGGATATCTTGCTGATGCAGGTGTTCAAGAGCAAATGAATGCTCATCAACTGTGGTGGCAACAAGACGGTGCACCAGCTCACAGAGCTCGACGTAGTGTTGCAGAAGTGAGAAGATTATTTGATGATCGTTGGATTGGCCTTGGAAGTGCCACTCCTTGGCCAGCCAACTCACCTGATCTTTCCCCATTGGATTTTTTCCTATGGGGAACTATCAAACAAAAAATGTATTCAGGGATACCTCCTCAAAATATTAATGATTTGAGAGAAAGATTTAACCGAGTACTTGGTGAAATAACTCCAGAAATGATAACCAGATCAAAAAGAAATTTTATACAACGTGCTGAGTGTTGCGTTAGAATGGCTGGTGGCCACATTGAACAAGTTTTAAATAGTTAAATCTATTTACATGAATAATTTTTATTCACTATTATTTTATTATTATTTTGGAAATACAAACAGCTCATCTTGTTGTCATTGATTTAACTAAAACTTATGGAAATCATTTTCAAATTTATTATCAAATAAAATAAAAAACAATGATTCATCATCACTTGTTAATTTGTTAAAAGCACCACGAGTATTATCAAATTGGATGATTGATAATAAAATTGAAAGGTAAATGCCATCAAGTTTAAAAATACAACATAAAAATACAACACAAGTTATTGTATCAATAACTGATATTAATGACAACAAGCCTGTGTTTAATAATTGCACAATGTATTCACCAACTGTTGAAGAATCACAACCAATTGGTACTTCAGTTATAACTGTAACAGTAGAAAATAATACAAAAACTTAATACAAAAACTGGTTCAATAATATTAAAAAAATTGCCTGTATTTTTGGTAAAAAAAAATTTAAAATTGAAATATATGCATCAGTTAATGGTACACCAGTATTAAATTCAACTGTTGTTGAAGTTGCCATAAGAATTACAAATGTTAAAAAAAATTTGCCAATGTGGATACCATCAAAATATGAGCCATTTCATGTTAAAGAAAATCATAGTGTTAATACAATTGTAATGACTATGAAAGCATCATCATCAAAATATGAACCAGATAGTCCAAAAAAAGAAGAAAATTATGATAAAACAATGAATCATGCAATAATGGTACAATTTATAATTGATACAATGTCATTTGAATTACAATCACGTGGTTGAAGTGTTGCTGAATTAAAAGTATCTGGTGTTAAAGCAGTAATAAATAAAGCACCACAAGATTTAGGTATATTATTGTCAGTACATGGATTACTTCTTGTTGATGCAATGCAAGAATTTGGTCCTGATTTTGAATTACTTGTTGCTAGTCATAAACACGTTAGTATGGGTAGTGTATCTAGTAGTTTACGTGATTCTGAACCAACATCACCAGTATCACTATGTTCACCAGGTTCACCAGATTCAACAATAACAAGAAGATTAACATCCCCACTTGCATTAACACGTGCATTATCAAGTCTTGAAAATGACACAAAAAATCCATTATCACCAAGAAATAATTCATTTTTAGGACTTGAACAATTTGATAATGAAGCATTAATTGTTGTTGATTTAACAGTTATTGAAAATACCGATAAAAATTTAAAAATAGCAAATATACAATTTAATAATTTAGATATTATTGCAAATCAAGAAACAATTGTTGAATTAATGGGTTTTGTTAGAAGAATATTACCATCAAATAAAAAATTATTTAAAAAAAATCATTACATCAACAAGATTCATCGTATTTAAATCAATCATCAATTGAAATACCAGGTAAACAAACAAGAACTGAAATAACATTTGATTTTCATCGTTTAAATGTTTTATTAATGAGAGTTGTTATGCAAGATTCACATTGAATTGGACAAAAAATAGCAACAGCAACAATGTCAAGTGCTAGAATACAAGCAACACTTTCAATAAATTTGCATTATCAATATTACAATAATAAAATGTTATTAAAAAATGGATCACGTTTATTTAATCGTCAATTTAGAGTTTTTTGTTGTACTCAAAGAAATCAATTATTGAATAATTGTTTGATTAAAGAAAATTATTTATTAAAAACAAAACAAAAAATGACAAAATTGTTTATTCAAAGATGTTATTCAAATAAAACTAATCAAGATAAACAAGAACAAAAACCAGTTCGTTTACCACCACTGGTAGATAATCAAATTCATTTAATGCCAAATTTTTTTGTTGCATTAAAAAGTTAAAATTATTCACATGGTGTTATTGGCACCGCAGCTTGGATAAAGAATTTTCAATGTATAATTTTGTTGAAGCTACAAAACAGGTACTTTTTTTATTATAAAATTATATTTCCTATTTTTATATTATTAATAAATAAACTTTTTTTATTTACAAAAACAAAAACTAGGCTGCTGAAGTTGCGTCTGAATATTTATCACAAGAAAATTATGAAGCACTTGAAGGTCTATTGTCAAACAAAGCAATCCAAGATTTACGTCATAAAATATCAAAATTATCACCAGAACAAAAAAAATTAATTCCCATTGATAAACGAGATATTTATGGATATTTTCATATACAATTTTCATATACAATTGAAGTTGTATATGAAGGAGAAGGCGGTAATTGATAATCATCACTTGATAAATTGTCAAATAAATTAACTTTCAATAAATACATCAATATCTGGTTTACTTGGTGGTTTACAAATATTAGATCAAAGTTTTTCAAGTGTCGATGGTTATGATGGTAATAATAATTATGGTGGTAATAATAGTTTATAGTCCAGTTCTTGTTATACCAAGATCATCACATAGTGGTCAAGTATTTGTTGAACATCTTGGTACAATGTTACTTCAACATAAACCATCTGATAATTCAAAACAAACAGTTAGTTTTGAAGTACGTAATATGAATATAATTTATTCACAACGTAGAAGTAATTTTCATATTAATAATAATGGTATTGTTACAATTAAAAAAATGCTTTATCGTGAAAATGAATCAATACATTATGTTGCAATATTAGCTATTGATAATGGTGTACCAGCATTAACAGCAACAACAACATTAACTGTTACTGCTACTGATGTAAATGACAATGCGCCAAGACTACGTGAGAATACAGCTATTTTAAAAGAAAATTCACCACCAACGAATAACACAATAACACTAATAGCAATTGACGATGATGACAAAACAAAAGGTAATAGACCACCTTTAATAATTGATCATTCAACATTTAGCTTGACTGAAACAACTGGTATGATTAAAATGAAATTAGAAAAACCTTTATTTAATTATGGACTCAATTTTGAGGTCAAAGATTATCAAACAAGTGTTACAGCTCATGTTACAATTGATGTTAAAAAAATATCACAGGAAGCTATTATTAATTCAGGATCAATGAGAATATCTGTTTTTTTATATGATGATTTTATTAAAATTAATAACCAAGGCACAAGTAATAAAATGTTTTGGTTATTAATGGCTTTATCAGAAAGCTGAATAGAGAGAAATAAAAAAATAAATTCTGGTGTTTTTACTGACACGTTAGTTTGTATGTGTCAGCAAAGCTGTTGAAATTTAATTTTAATAATTATCAATATGATAAAGTATTATTTATCTACTTGTTATTAAACATAACATTTTTAATTTTAGAACTCAAAACTGTTCTTCTAGTCATTGGAGAATAATCAAGGATATTTGTTTGTGATAGTTTATGTCAAAACGTTCATTTGTTGATGAAAAGTCTTTAATTAAAATTAAAAAAATTTGTAATGGTGAAAAAGAATATTTTCATACTTGTCAATTCATGAGAGATTAAGTATTGAACAAGGTGAGTAATTAATTTTCAATTAAATACAAAATTAAATCTATGTTTATTTTTAACTAACAAATTTTTTGCAAATTAATTTTTCAGTATGTTCACAATGGCAAGAAATTACAATGCATAAATCCTGGAATTATATTACGGAACTAGATTTTTCTGATTCAAAAATAATTGATAATTATTTTGATCGTAAAATTCCAACTGAATCGGAACTTGAAATATTGTTATCTCGATGTGGACGATATTTAAGAAAATTAAATCTCTCATCAGATTATGATGATCAAATATTAAAAGCAGTCAATAATTATTGTCCAAATCTTACATCATTAAAACTCAATTTAACTGAACATGTACAAAGAAAATATGATGAAAATTGTTTTATTAATGCATTTACAAAAATGACAGATTTAAAACAATTTTTTATTCATTCAGCTTATGGTCATGGTATACTTGAATCACTGGATAGTCTTCCAGCTAATATTATGGAAATTCATTTGTCCATGAAAAGTTATAGCTCAAAAAATTCAACTTATCATAGCCACTTTCAAAATGTCAATGTGACGGTGGTTGGTCTGGTACATACTGTGATGAAAAAACAATTTAATCAACATTTAATGAATAAAGTTACATTAAATACGAATTACTATTTGAGCCTGATAGTTATTCTACAAATGTTCAACTTTATTTTTGTACAAGACAATTGAATAGTGAATTATTTAAAATAAATAATAAACCTAAATTTAAATATGTTGTTATTGAAATAATTGAGAGTTATTTATTATTTCGTTTTAATTTAAATGATAAATCAATTGATGAATATAAAATATGGCTAAGTGAAATTAAAGTTAATGATGGACAATGGCATACTGTTAAAGTATCAAGATATGGTTCTGCTTGTATGATAAAACTTGATGGTAGTGAAGGAATAAGATCCAATGAAACAATAATATTTAAAGGACAAAATTTTATTATTGATAAAAATGAGTGTGTTTATGTTGCAAGTTTTAAAAATGTTGTCAGTCAATGCTATGATGATGATAATAAACAATGTCAAGTTTGATAAATAAATTCATCATGATTTTCTTGTATTTGTTGAGTTTCCCCATTGACATTAGTGTTCAAATTTTCGTTTAAATGAACTTAATTATTTGTTATGTTCGTTAACTTAATTGTAAAAATAAATGTTAAAATAATGTTATATGTTAAAATAATTGTTTAAATCTTTGTTTAAATGAATATTATAATTTTCGTTTAAATAAATGTTGAATTCATCGTTTAAATGAATATTAAATTTATTGTTCAATTTTTCATTTAAATGAACAATGCATTTATTGTCAAAATAATGTTATATGTTAAAATAATTGTTTAAATAAATATTAAAATTTTCGTTTAAGAAATTGTTGAATTTATTGTTCAAATAAATATTGAAATTTCCGTTTAAATAATTGTTGAATTTATTGTTTAAATAAATATTGAATTTATCGTTTAAATTTTTGTTTAAATTCTTCTTTAAATAAATATTAAAATTTTCGTTTAAATAATTGTTGAATTTATTGTTTAAATAAATATTGAATTTATCGTTTAAATAAATATTGAATTTATCGTTCAAATAAATATCAAAATTTTTGTTTGAATAATTGTTGAATTTATTGTTTAAATAAATAATAAAATTTTCGTTTAAATAAATATTGAATTCATTGTTTAAATAAAGCTTTAAATTTTGCGGGTTATTTTCACCGGGACTTTTTGCGGGACCTAACCAGAACATTTTTCCAGGACATTTTGCAAGATTTGTATTTAATTAAATTTTATTATCATAAATTGAATTATTATTATTATTATTATCTAGTAACTTTGAAAGTAACAGTGTTGCCAAGTTTAAAAAAGGTAACAAAACAACCACTATTACCGACGGAAAGTCATGCTACCTGGGATGATTCTCCCTGTATATACTGAAAATGTTTCTCCCACCACATCTAACAACTTCCCTTTCCAAAAAATTTAGCGCCCTCTTTTTTCTATAAAGCCTTTCTATTCGTCAACACTTTTAGAGAAGGAAAAGTTGAACAGGTTTTCATTTTAAGGAATCAACGATGGAAGGGATAACAACTTTATAATATTCCAAAAAAAGAGATTAAGAGATTAACATAGGGTGTGTTCATAATCGATTATTTCTACATTTGATGAATTCCCCGAATAAAATCCCCTGAGAGTTCGGAAAATCTCGATTTGTGTAAAATAAATTCCCCTGCGCGTTCAGAATCGCGCGTTAAAATTCCCCAAACAATATGGCCGCATAATAAATCAAATATAATAACGTTAATTATTTAATAGATGCTGATTGATGCTGATATTAAATTATTTGTTGTAATTCAAATTGACAATTACAATAATATATACATATATATATATTGTAACCGATTTTCTGACCTGCACGGCGAGAACTATCGGCCAAGGTTAGCAACGAGGATTTCTCACCATCCTCCTCAAAATCACCGGGGGGAGCCATGTTGGTTATCTCGGAAGCCAACAACCGTGGGAGTCACGAGAACTAATTCGGGAGCCTAACTCAGTCTTAGAAATGGTAGAGGGGCGCGGTCCACCTGATTGGATTATGAAATACGTAACCAAACCTGAGTGAACTATCGTGAACCAAGCATAGTGTATTACATACGCCTATATTACATTGCGACTATACTATAGTAAAACACCTACGTCACAAGTATCGTAAGTGTGGGAGCAAATATTATACATGTGAGATATGTATTTTGTATAGGGAACCATACAGCGATCCATCCGTGACCAGGTCTTACACATGCGTTGCCATTGCAATAATAATATATCTCAATATTATTATTATTGTTATTATTTACAGCGATCCATTCGTGAACTCACACATACACATTTATGTGCGATGAATATAATAATAATTATTATTATAATAAGAGAACCATATAGCGTGATCATTAGTATTAGTCCGTCATTGGAAATTCGGACAGAGTTTCACCAGGACTTAACGTCTGATACCTAGGGAACCTTTACGAGAGATCCAAACGATGTCGAGAGAACCAGTAGTGAACCAAGAGAGCCAGTCAAGAGAAGAGAAGTGATCAGTTCGAGAGCCAGACAAGTTGTGTCGTCTCACGACGACGTTCAGTGCTTAGCTGCTGTGAGCTTTAACCCCACTCAGTAGCACTCTCCTACCTATCGCCCCCGGACATGCGCAGCACGCTTTCCTAGCCCGCAGTTCGATAGGTTTACGATCGGGCTTCGTACGCAGCCTTCGGTGAGTTCGTCTCTTCGACGGAGGAGTGGAGCCATCGCCGCGATAAGGTTTACATATCAAGACATCTTATAGACATCGAATAGGCGCCCCATTGATGTCATATATAATAGTCTTGACCCTACACAGAGCCTTGCACTAGTGATCCTTTATTTATTAATAACCAACTCCCATTGGTTATTAATACGTAACGTTAACAAATAAATAATCCATGTCTATTCTGATGATTATTTATTTCGAGAACCCACGAAATAATAAATTTCGTTACAATATATATATTAGTTATTGAAAACAGTTAATATTGCTGTTATTATTGTTGTTTGTGCTGTTGTTACTGTTGCTGTTAATTTTTTGTTATACAAAAGAGGTTAGTTTAAATAAACACATTTTTAAACAATAAATAGAATGATTTGTTATTGAAAAAATTTCTTAATTCAAGTTAATTTTTTAGTTCAATATGGCTGACGTTGGTGATGATAATGTATTTGATGAAATATGCACAATCGTGCCAGGGTCCAATGGTGAACCTTGCATTAAGAATGACGAAGGACACATATTGATTACAGATGCAAATGGTAATATTAAATTTTTATAAATAAATAAATTATTATATTAATATGTTTATATCTGTATTATAATATATAAATTTTTTTTCAGACAATTATAAATTTGTTGAATGCAGTGTTGAACTGGATGCACAACTTCATTTGAGCGATAAAAAGACTGATATCTGTGGTGGAAGTCCACCTAGTCTAAGTACATATACTCAAGATGACTTCAGTCAAAGTTCATGTAATTCAGGTACATCATTAAGTCAAAGTATATTTAATCGTGGTACATCTGGTCAAAGTACAAGTTCTCAACATGACATAAGTCCAAGTTCATGTGGTTCCAGTACATTTAGTCAAAATGTAGTCAATCAGGGTACATCTAGTCAAAATAAATTTTGTCAAGATGCCAAAAGAAAGCGTCGCTATAATAATGTCCAAATCAAAAAACCACGTGCAGTGTGGACCTCTGAACTGATTACACAATTAATTGAACTCGTTAAATTACATAAACCATTATTTGAAAGTTCAACAGTTACTGATACTGCTGTTTGGCAGAAAATTACTAATATACAAAAAGTTTACACTGCTGAACAAAATAAAAACAAGTTCAGAGATCTTAAAGACAATTATTATGATTATGTATATGCTCTAAAACAAACTGGTGAAAGTCCACCACCAACTTGGCAATTTTATGATGTCATGCATGATATGCTGAAGGATGATCCTCGTACAGAACCAGTGTCTCTTGCTTCCTCTTCTAAAGGACGTCAAAACTTGAATAATTTTAAAAATACATATCATTTTAATGATGATAGTAGTGATAAATCATCTGCTGAAACATCAACTAAATCATCAAGTATTAAAGAAGTTGGAAATAAAAAAAGCAATGCTGGTGAACTACCAAGAGCTAAAAAAACAAGACTTGATGTACATTTAGAACAATTTAATAAAAAAAACAAAAGAAAGAGAGCTTCATGTACAAAAACGTCATGATGAATCAATGGAAGTTACAAAACAACTAGTTGGACATTTTGGTAGTTTGACTGATGCATTAAAATTATTGATACAACAAAAAGTAAACAGTAATGATGGGGAAAGTAAATAAAATTAAAACTCAAGAATAATAATTTCATTCTTCAACATGTGTGAATTATTACAAATAATTACATGTATATTTTTAATTGTTATTGAAATTTTATTTTTTTTTCATAAATATTCAAGTGTTTTCGTACTTTTTTATATTTTTTAAAAATATATTCATTATGTTTTTTACTGTAAAATATATGTAAATAATGTTCACAGGGGGATAGCACTACATGTATTTTTATGGGCTGTAGTTTGTCACCCTAGATGAGTCGATTCCCCAGAAAAAGTCTAGTAACGGAACGCCATTTTGTAGTCACATGATAAAAACCTTTTTATTTCCTACTTTATCTATCTCGTTTCTTCCTTACCAGTTAAATTGCAGTTTTCCTCGAATGGATGGTAAATTTAAATATATAATGAAACCATACAATTAATTTGATTAACATTTGTATTTTAAAAAAATAATTTCACATGTATTTTATTGATAATATAAATAAAAATGTCCAAGGAAAAGCAGTAGCTAAGAAAAAGATGTAGCTAAGGAATTAATGTGACTGAGGAATTATTTCCTTGAAACATAATTCTTCGGCAACCTCAATTCCTTAGCTACATCTTTTCCTTAGCTACTGCTTTTTCTTGGACATTTGTATTTTTAAAAAATAATATTACATGTATTTTATTTATAAATACATGTAAAATACATATAATACATATATAAATACATATAAAATAAATAAAAAATGTCCAAGGAAAAGCAGTAGCTAAGAAAAAGATGTAGCTAAGGAATTAATGTGACTAAGGAATTATTTCCTTGAAACATAATTTTTTGGCAACATTAATTCCTTAGTCACATTAATTCCTTAGCTACTGCTTTTTCTTGGACATTTTTTATTTATTTTATAAATAAAATACGTGTGAATTTATTTTTTAAAAATACAAATGTCCAAGAAAAAGCAGTAGTTAAGGAAAAGATGTAGCTAAGGAATTGAGGTTGCCAAAGAATTATGTTTCAAGGAAATAATTGCTTAGTCACATTAATTCCTTAGCTACATCTTTTCCTTAGCAGCTGCTTTTCCTTGGACATTTTTTATTCATTTTATAAATAAAATACATGTAAATTTATCCTTATATAAAAAGGACAGTTGTCATCGATCTTCCTAAGATTTGATTGGTTATTTGGTTCTCTTTGTCATTCTCATGTCATTTGTCATTCTGTCTTTGTCGGTTGTTAATGAAATAAATAAACAAATTTTCTTTCTCAGTCACTCACATTTTTTTTTTTTCCTGTCGTTAAGGTAATCAATAAATTTATTTGTTTATATATTTTGAAATCAAAATTTGACAGATCGCTTGAACAAAAAATAGTCTTTCAATTATAATAACTGTTTTTATTGATAATAAATGAACTGATTTATATATAACTTTATTAATATGATGATGGAAAAATCAATAGGCTTATGTACAAGAAAATAAAAGTATGTATCTATATAATATCCACATACATTCTATTTAGAAACAAAAAAAAAAAAAAAAGGGAATCATTTTATTCACAATTTTATTGACAATTGAAAATGTAATCATTCTATTTTGACAAAAAAGTAGAATATATATACATGTCTCTTTAAGTAAAAAAACTGATTATTTCAGTATAACTATTGATAAATATATGACTGTTATAATTTATTGATGGAACTGGTCATGTTGATATGATTAATGGCATAGGTGTTTATTTTCATAATTTCTTCTTTCACATCTTATAAATAATTCACGAAAATGAGTAATGTCACACTTTGTTTAGAAGTTGTGGTGAATTATGTAATGAAAAGAAATTGAAACAAATAAAATGAGGATTCGAAACTTTAAAGGTAATAATATGTTGGTGTTGTCTTGATATTGGTCATGATCTCACTAAAATTTCATTGGAAAATATTTATTAGTCTTACAAAATTTTCATGTATCTAAGCTAGGCAATTTTTTTGAAGAAGTTCTTTGATCAGGCTGGCCTTAATAAAGAGAAGTTAAGGTTTTCTTCATCAATTCTTGATCAGGCTGGCCTTATTAAGGATAAGTTAAGGTTTTCTCGATCAATTCTTAATCAGGCTGGCCTCATTAAGGATGAGTTAAGGGTTCCTTGATCCAATCTTGATCGAGTTATCCTTAATCAAGCATCTTGATCAAATATTGATCAAATTTCGATCAGGCTTCCAGTGTTAAGGGAACATTGATCAAGTCTCAATCAATACTTGAAGTCAAATCGGGCTAGCCTGACCAGATTTCCACTCGGGATCATATTTATAAAGAAGAATTTTTTTTTTTAAAATACTTAAGAACATAATAATTCGCTCTGTGTGAATGAATGATTAATTAATCAAAAATATACATACCCCTGAAAACGGAGTAGTAAAATGGAAAATGTTTGAAGTAAGCACAAAAATGTTATAAAGAAATGGATTTTTTTTCGACAAAGGTTGCCGGAAATTTCATTGTTTTATAAATTATATGTTATTCGTGAAAATATAATGTCGAAATTTTTTTGAAAATTAATAATCAACATAAATGAAAAATAATTGAAAAAAAAGATTTTAGAATAGGCGCATGATTTTTCAGATCTTTAGTTTATGATTTGACAAATGGCTCAAGAAAAACGGAATATTAGCCACTTTTTGAATTTATTTTATCTACAAGTCGTGGTAAATATAAAACTGCATAAAATAAAGAGTTATAATCATTTCATGAAATTGTTTGGAGATTTTTATTGAGGGTGAGTTTGAAGTCTCAGATTCATAGTTTCACAAAAATTCTATTTAGAAATATATGTTTTATGTACATGACTTGAAGCAGGAAACGTCGTATTTCGTGTACAAGTTATAGCAAATATAAAAAAGAGTCAAAATTGATTTTAAAATTTTTTAGGATAGAAGTACTGCACGGACAAAAATGAAAAGTAAAATTTATCATAAAAAAATTGTATAATTAATATTTTACGGAGGAAAAGAAGAATCTAAGGACAAAATCAAATGAAAATTACCTATTAATAAAATGAAAAAACGGAGACGTGTTTTTATATTTTTTTAATATGAATTTTACAATTTAAAAAAATAAAACACAAGCTTAACCATATTAATTTATAAAATTTACATTTTTTTTTTCCTGTAGTTTTTTTCATGAGGTGTTTTTTGAATATAGGAATCATGATTTCGGGAAAATTCTATTTAGAAATATTTTATTATGAACATGAGTAATTTTGAAATGAATGTTTAATTAATTAATTGGGAATTGCATCACAGAAATAAAAGAATCGAAAATAAAGTGATCGAGACTTTGATGAATTGGGGTTTTTTAAAAGACATAAGAAAACATAATTATAGTTTGCTCTTTTTGTAACTGAATGATTAAGTTATCAAAAATACTCAGCCATGAAAAACTGAATAGTAAAATAAAAAATATTCGTACTAAACATCCACAAAAATGTCATAAAGAAATGAGTTTTGCTTCAACAGTGGCTGTACGAATTCGTTTAAACTCTATCTTTTTTAAAAATTGTCTTTTATTCGTGTGAACAGAGTGTTGTTTTTTTTTTTAAATTATTACTAAATAACAATGAAAATAATTGAAACATAAATGTGAATTACTATTTTTACAAAATAGCTCAATGAATAATGACATCAAGAGAAAGTATGATTGTGATAATATTTTTTAAAAAAGTATCTTCTCATTCTTATAAGAAAAACGGCGCGCGAAGCGCGCCCAGTGATCTCGTATTTTGAAATAAAATAATAGACTTTTACATAAAAATGCGGTACAACCAAATCTTAATTATATGACCCACTTATAATTATTCGCGCGTCGCGTGAAAGAGAATCTAAAGCCATGCGGTCGTTGCGGAGTCAGAGATTGAAAATAATTTAATTTAAACGACCCGTCAAACAGCGTGTCGCGACCCCGAACAATAGACGACGGGATTGAGATGCAATTCAGCCCTTTTTTATATGAATCGCTGACTCTACAATTACACAGCGATGACGCATGGCTTTTACATAAATTGAAACTACACAATTGTTACAATTTCGCAAATGAACACTGAACCAAATTTATTTGAATGTACTTACATTAGTTGTTGATATTTTCAATTCTACAAATCAACAGACAGCGTGTACCTTGGCTTGACCTTTAGAGATGCCGTGACACGATAAGATACGATAATTGGCCGATTATCGCATCGTGTCGTAAAAGTTAATCGTCGTTATCATAACGTGTCGTTGACAAATTTGATAAAAAATCACATTTTCGTGTCGTCTTATTATCGTATCGTCATATAGGCGTTCTCGTATCGTATCATGTATTATCGACATTATCGACGATAATTTTCTTTTTTTAATTATGACATATATATACTGAAATATCGTAGCCGGATTACTTATTAGACAATCAATATTGCCCTGTAAAATAATCCAACTAGATATGTATTTTAATTAACCCTGTTTATCCTGCCCAGTGAAGGAACATTAGAAAGGTAGGGGATAATAATTACGTAATGTAGGGAGGAGTAAAAAGGAACCTGAAAAGTACGCGAGAATAGTACACAAATTAAACACAAATAATTTATAATAACTTGAGTCAAACACAAAACATATAATGTTAAATAAAATGGTAAATTTATTATGAAAATACCCCAAGTTTACCAATAGTATTGATGTCGAGTATAACATATTTAGATTTGGACCGATGTGGACCTTGAGATAATTGACGCACTTGTGTAACACTGAATTTACAATAAAAATTATAACGAAGTTCACTTTTACATTTGTCTAGTTTAATAATTACATAGAACGCTTTACTATACTTTACAGGTCGTAGTTAAGACCAAATTCATGACCACGAGGTCGTTGATTGTTATATTTAAAATAATTAAATATTTTTAACAAGCAAATTCTTGCTTAAATCGGCCAACTATAATTTACTTTATTCAATATTTATTTGATTAAATAATTTAACACAAAAAGTATGCACTTGAATTTAATTTAAAAGAACAAGACAACTTAGACCATGCGGTCTGAATTTATTACCAGTTATATCCAGTATGATTTTAGTGAGTTTAAATTAATAATTTGCGTAACCAAATATTACGTGAAGATAATTAAAAATATTAAAGCAAACTAAATCAATGAAATATTGGATAAATGTAACTTACAGTTTTCGGCTGGTGACTCTTAAAATTATTCTAAAACTTTGTAAAACACTTATTAAAGCAGTTAAAGCAGTTAGAGCTGGTAGTCACAGGATCAGAGATCCCAGTCAACTGATCGATATCCTGGGTCAATGGCACAAGCTGACCGTAGGGTAGGTCGGGAATATTCGGGAGTGTTCGGGGATGCGTTTGCTCCCTTAAATGTTACCCTTATAATTCATAAGATGGAGCTAGGGGTATCCAATTGGACCCTGAATATATAATTTTATAAAATACAATTTATCTAAAATAAAAAAAGTTCGGCGCTTACCGCAGGACATTACAATACCAAATAATATATAATGATTTTTACATAAAAAATTTATTAAATAAAAAATAGTCAATATGAGAAGTTCGCGGCTTTTATGAATTTGACAAATTTTCTTAAAACAAATTTAAAAAAAAATATACTCGGTGCAACAAAGTTTTATATACTTTATATATAAAACTATATTATTACTTATTTTATGATTAAAATTTGTATTACTTATAATATTAATTATATTAATCTGATAATATTGAAATAATACAAATTTTAATTATGCAACACCGAAAATATCGATTTTTAAATTACTGAATAGATGGTCAGCGGAGTTGGTGGTTCGGCACCGAAAAAACCGAAAATATCAGTTTTTTTTTAGGGAATTTTAATTTCCTATTGTTTTCGCTTTTCTTCTGGACCCCCCTTCCCCACCATGGTAGACACCCCCCCTAAAAAATTTCCTAAGTCCTTAAATCTCAACCATGGTAGACACCCCCCCAAAAAATTTTCTAAGTCCCTTAATCTTATCCAATACAATATATATGGAAAATATAAAGAAAAATATAGAAAAGTCACTGAATATAAAGAAAAAAAAGCTAAATATGGGAAAATATCAGTAAATATAAAGAAAAATATAGAAAAGTGACTGAATATAAAGAAAAAAACGATAAATGTGGGAAAATATCAGTAAATATAAAGGAGAATATAGGAAAATATCAAAGAAAAATCGGTAAATATAAAGGAAAATATAGAAAAGTGACTGAATATAAAGAAAAAAATGATAAATAAGGGAACATATCAATTATGCCCCCCCCCCCAAAAAAAATTTCTAAGTCCCTTAATTAATCTAAACAAGATGAATATGGAAAATAAAGAAAAATATAGAAAAATAAAGAATATATAAACGAATAAACGAAAATATAGAAAAATCACTGAATATAAAGAAAAATACGATAATTATAGGAAAATATTTGAAAAATATGAGTAAACAAAAAAGAAAAGTATAGCAAAATATCATGGAAAAATCATATTTAACAACAAGATTTTTCAACAAAAAGATTTAAAAAAAATTATTAACATGATAAATTATTAAATATTCAAGTTAAACAAAATATATACGATCACTGGAGGATTAGTGAAAAAAAATTAATGAACAATACCCATCAATAAATAATAAAGAAATAATCATACCAGTAGAAGCTAATATAAAATTCGATGACGATAAGGAAAATGAAAATTACCAAAAATTAATTTCGAGATTAAAAAAATACAAGAAATTGTACATCTACCAATTAATTCATTTGCAGGCAAAATAATTTTAGCAAAAAAAAAAAAAAAAAAGAAAACTATTCAATAGTAACAATGACATTATTTAGATATCATCGCAATCATAATAGCAATAAATAAAGTGGAATTTATATATGCAATGTCAGGACGGTTATTAAAATAAAGAACAATAACATTAGCAGACGACAGTGATTATAAAGTAAAATAAAATTTAAATGAAAAAAAGTTTGATTAAACTAAATAAAGATAATAAATTTACCTTTTTTTGTTTTTTTTTATTTTATTTGTATTTAAATAGAACAATTATATGCAACTTTTTTACTGTACTTTATAGGTCGTATTCAAGACCAAATAACTGACCACGAGGTCGTGAAGTTTCATGATTAAATATTTAATTATTTTTAATAAATCACTTGATTATTTAATGCAGCAAATTATAATTTATATTATTCAATATTTATTTGATTAATTAAATTAACGCAAAACGTGCCTTGAATTTAATTTACACGAGCAAGAATAATTCAGACCATGCAGTCGTAATCTAATACCAGTTAAATTTGCAATTAATTTAATGAATTTAAATTGATAATTCAAGTAACCAAATGTTACTTAAATATTGTTAAACAAAAATTTAATAAAATAATCAATAAATTATTGAGTAATGGTAACTTACAGTTTGTGCTGACTCGTGAAAAATATTCTAAGTTTTTAAAGTAATTAAAATTCGACGAGGCAAAGTGCCTAAGCTAATAGAGCTGGAAGAGCTGTTGTAGGTCATGGAACCACTGACAGTCTTGCAAAAAAAATTTTAAATATACTATTATTATTACTATATTATTTTTGACATTATTATTTTTCACGCGATACAATTTGAATTAACGGTAACAATATAAACGAAAATGAACGGCGTAACCGAGGGTTGTTCCTAGGTTTCCCACGTGGATTTCCAATGCTCTATCATGTCAACCACCAGGGTAATCATAATTTATTTGACAATTAAAAGTAAATATATTCATGAACTTGTAACATCTCAAATATTCTTTTTTTTTCACAGAAAATTATTATGTAGGTCACTAACGTGTATTGCGATCATAAAAAATTTTATGTATTTCAATTTTTTTGAAATACAAGCTTAATTTTAGTTTCAATAATTGTACATTATTTTGCTTTGTTATAACTTGATTTATTTTAAACATCTTGGAATTTTTTTCAATTTAATCTGTAACTCTCTTATTTTTAATCTTAAAACAATTAACAACATTGCATACATTTTTATACTCCATCCTTACTTTCTACAAGATTTGAAGCGTTTTTTTGTTGTTTATAAATTTATATCAACCTCCATAACACGCATTTTTTAGAAAATAAATATATAAATAATCCGTATTTTATATTTTGTGACTTTTATATAAATCTTCTTCACGTATATAATTTTTAATAATATATTTTTTATTCTTTCGAATGAATATTTTCATATAGGTCATATGTTCTCAATTATTCACGGTAGTGCCTCACGTCAAGTATGAGAAAAAAAAAGAAAGTGGGGAAACGAGATAACTACCGTGCCTTTTATACACGACATAGAGCTAACCCCTCACCCTCCAATTCCTGGTAAATTTATTTAAAATATGATTGAGATGAGATAAAAATATTCTGTCTTCTGATCATCTATCAACTGGAATATGTTTTCGGCCTACTTACTGGAATACTTATTTTTAGCCCTCCGCAACCAATTTTCTATTGCAGCATTTGAATTTCTAGTCATGTTAAATTCTTTGATTACTACTGCTGACCAAAGTGGATAAAGTCAAAGTAAGTTTTCAAAAATGTAATCTATGAATTTCGACAGATAGTATATGTTTTAACTTTTATATCAGGAATTTCCTTTGAAGTTCATCAGTATTGGTATATTCTTCGGTTTTTGTTTTTCTTCGGAGTATATCGTTAAAAACTGTCAATGAAGAGATCCATGTCTTAGTTTTCACCTCCATCTTCAATAATTATTTCTGTCTCTTCGTCGTATATCAGTTCTGAGGTCTTGGTATCATTTATTGTTACTTCAGGAATTATTTTTATCTCTAATGATTTGATTATTGATTTTACTGATTCGGTTTCATACTGTTGGCAAAAAATTTCTACGGCTGTTTGAAATATAGCACCAGCTTTTTCATGATTTTCTGAATGGACCAACTGGGAAACGATAATCTTTGCCATGCAGCTTGCAGACGAATTTTTAGTCGTTAGTTTGGATAATTTTCTTTTTACTGTACCCAGTAAATGACTTGAACAGATATGTATAACAGTAGCTTCATCTTTCATATTTTTTTGTCTTTTAATTTTTTCAAATTTCCAATTCCATTTTAGATATTGACTCAGATTCGAAGTTTGAAACATGTTTAGTACACTTTGTATAAGAACTATGCTAAAATCAACTCCATTTATACTGACAACTTTTCGATGTTTTACTCTATTCCTTAAAGCACTTACAACTGATACCAAGAAAATACCAATGCGGTAAGCACTTCGTCGATTAATTACATAATCAGCAGTAGGAAACCCACCTTGGCTCAACTCACCTGTATCTTTCAACACATGTGCATAGTACATCATTAGTGCATCAGGTTGATCGAGTTGTGGCTTTCATAAACCTGTCCCATCAAGATGTAAAATTACTGGTTCTTTTAATGATAATTTTGTAATCACATCAAGCTGTCGTGCTGAGTAGCAAATCACCTCGAATGGAAATAATCCAAATTTTGGATTTACTCTGAAACTTTCTATTTTTATCGTTTCTTAATGAATCGAATAACTTATGCAAATGGAGGTAAATATTTGAATCTAAATCATGCCAAGTATTATTTTCACTCGATATTTTTTTGTGTATTTGTAGCTCACTGTCTGAGTTGTGGTGACCATTGTTTGAAGGAACCTTCAGCTGCTTGCACAACCAAGTCAGATGAAACATCATAAGGAGAAAAACTTTATAATTCCCTTGCAAATTCTTTTCTTCGACGACATTTTATTATTCTTCTATTAATGACGGCGGGATCATGTTTTATTTCTCCTGTTGTAAACACTAAAGCTTTGAATGGTTTTTTTATTTCTTCTTGCACGAAAAATGAAAACTCTGTGCACAATCTATTTTTACATGTTGCACGAATATAAAAATAGCTTCTATGATGATTTTCATGACTGAACCAACACTTATGTTCGTCATATGAGAAAACGCAATTTTCCAATATTCTATTTTTTTCTATGGTTTTGTCAAATGTATCAGTCCAGCCATCTTTCAAACGAAAGCCTTCTTACTATTTATTTTCCCAAAAATAAGCTGGAATGACTGGTGTGGAACAAATTTTGGTCGTTGAGTGGGACACCTACAACATTTTTTTCCTTTTTTTCTTCATTCTTCCTATGTGTATTCCTATATCTTTGCCATTTGGTGGTGGGGATGGGCTTATACGTCATGCCTTACCTACCATGGCTTTTTCTACTCATTTTAGTGGCCAACTAAGAGGGTAGATTCACCTAGCTAGTGTATCAACCAGAGTTCTGTGACAGAGGGTGGTCGAAATATGATAGATCGGCGAGAGGATGGGAGAATGAGACCGTGTCAGTAATGCAGAGATGATAAAGGAATTTGTATATGTAATTTAAATGTGTAAATTCTCAATTATCCTGGGTCAGTAATTTGACCGGGAAAAATTATATTTTGTCATTTTAAAGTGCGATTTCTCATGTCCCTTGTCTTATATTTCCATACCACTGAAAAATGTGGAACAGTCGAAATCATAGGGTAACAAAAAAATGATGAAACAGTTGCTGAAGCAACTGTGCCTGCCCTGCGGGGGGAATTTTAATTTCTTAATTGAAATTCGTGATAACAAATTTATTTTATTTTATATTGTTACAATGATTACTGTTACAACTAAAAATTATTCATTCATTTTATTTTTTTTCTTCCATATTTTCTTTAGTAAATTTAGTATCTTTACTCGGTTCATTCAATTTTTTTTATTCAAATTTTATTTTACTTCATAATCACTGTCGTCTGCTAATGTTATTGTTTTTTTTTCAATAAACGTTCTGTCATTGCATATATAAATTCTACTTCATTTATTGCTATTATGACTGCGGTGATATCTATGTAATAACATTATCAGTATTGAAAAGTTTTTTGCTCAAATAATTTTACCTCTACATGAATTATTTGGTAGATGATTTCTTGTATTTTTTTGAATTCGAAATTAATTTGCAATATATATTCATTTTCCTTATCGTCTTCGAATTTTATATTAGCCTCTACTGGTATCATTATTTCTTTAATATTTATTGACGAGTATTGTTCATTAACTTTCTCACTAATCCTCCAGTGATCATATATATTTAGTTCAACTTGAATGTTTAATAATTTATCATATGTTAATAATTTTCCTTTATGTATTATACATTTTATTGATAACGGTACCTCAATCAATCCATGATATTTACTTTCATCACATATATCCATCAAAATTTTTACCAGTTTCTCGTTCGTTTTTCGATTCCTTTATTTCACTATTATTAATTATTCGTGCCCGAATTGTGTCACTGTATTGAATTTTCAATTTAATTTTTATGTAAATTATATTCATTTCTAATTTTGACTTACCATATTGTGTTCAATTTTAAATTTGTTATTTTTGTAATTTTCATCAATGTATTTTTCGTTGTGTTTTTATCACTCAGTTTTATTTTTTCTTCATTTTTGGATTGTTCCTTCTTGTTTTCTTTTACCCATTTCGATTTTATTATTTATGATTTTGAAAACTTCTTATATATCTTTTCAAATTGGTTAAAAATGATAGTTTTTCTTTTCTATTCTGAAAAACTGGCAGAATCTGGCAGAATAAACTGACAGAATCTGGCAGTTGTTCCAAAAACCGGTCCAAATCTGTAAGAATCTGCCAGAACCGGTAAGAATCTGTCATAATCTTCCAGAATCTGGACGAAAAAAATTCTAGACGAATTATTGTAGTTATTATAAACATCACGGTAAGGTATCAAGAAACTTCAATCTCGAAGCGTTGCAATTTTTTTTTCAAACTTGAATATGTTTTTTATATTTTTATAAGTATCATAATCTCAGTTCCTATATGTGTGAATTAACACTGACGTGAGCACATGTGAGAATCGTTGAATAACAACTAACGTAAAAAAATGATAAATGAGCTATAAAAGAATGAATTATAACATACTAATAATTCGATGACGACTTGATGTCTCCTAATCAGTTGTATTAATTCAAAAAAATCAATTTATTGAAAAAAAAACAATATTTATAAATTGAACTGGCAGAATCTGGCATGCTGTTGGAAGTCGAATATGTGGCTGACAGAATCTGGCAGACTGTTGGAAGCGAAATATTCGGCTGACAGAATTTGCCAGAATTTAGCAGACTGTTAAGATCGAGTATTTGGCTGGCGAAATCTGACAGAATCTGGCAGACTGTTGAAAGTCGAGTATTTGGCTGGCAGTACCTGACAGAATCTGCCAGAATCTAACAGAATCTGCCATATTTTTTTCACCAGGGTGATGATGTGATATTGTTGCATTGTTTTTGTTTTTATTTTTATGTCATTAATTTTTGGTTATTATATGTTGTTTTTAATTTAACTGAAATAGATTCTGATTATTCTTTACATTATTATATCTTAGGTCACATAAGTTGTATTATTAGTGTTCCGTAGGACACTTTTTTGTTTTCGCTTTTCTGTGACTTTTTGTTATTTCGAGATAAAACGTGAAGTCTTGAATGGAATTGGCTTGTGAGATGCTCATTTTCTTTATTTTTTTTAGCCAAAAGCAATCGTAATATTTATTTCCAATTTTGGGGCCTTATTAGATTTAATATGCCCGTTTTTGGCCATGGCCCAAATCCAAATATTGACCGATCAATTCCGGCAATGTTTTAATCGACGACGCTTCATCTGTAGACTTTACAAAATTTTTTTCAAATTTGCGGTCGTTTATTTTTTTTTTTATTCAACGTTATGTAGTGTCACAAACTGTTTTTTTACAATATTTTTTGAACCGCTGAACCGAATTAGTCAATGTTAAAACGAATTTAGGTTTTTTTTTTTTTCCAAAAACAGACATGACATTTTTTTTTACTTTTTGGGCCTTATTAGATTTAATATGCCCATTTTTGGACATGGCCCAATTCCAAATATTGACCAATCAATTCCGGCAATGTTTTAATCGACGACGCTTCATCTGTAGACTTTACGATATTTTTTTCAAATTTTTCGGTCGTTTATTTTTTTTTTTACTCAACGATATGTAGTGTCACAAACTGTTTTTTTACAATATTTTTTGAACCGCTGAACCGAATTAGTCAATGTTAAAACAAATTTAGGTTTTTTTTTCCAAAAACAGACATGATATTTTTTTTTACTTTTTGGCCTTATTAGATTTAATATGCCCATTTTTGGACATGGCGCAATTCCAAATATTGACCGATCAATTCCGGCAATGTTTTGATCGATGCCGCTTCATCTGTAGACTCTACGATATTTTTTTCAAATTTTTCGGTCGTTTATTTTTTTTTTTATTCAACGATATGTAGTCTCATAAATTGTTTTTCAACAATATTTTTGTAAACAGCAAGAAAAAAAATAAAAAATCCTACGGAACACTTAGGGTGCACCTTGGGGAAATTGACTATCTTTTTTTTTGTCTGTTTTTTTTTAAACTTGTCATTTTATTTTTATTTTTTTTCGTGATTTATTTGCTAATTTCTTTTAGATTTCCATTCGCATATTAGGAGGGGGTAACATAATTAATATCATATTTTTTTTAGGGAATTTTAATTTCCTATTGTTTTCGCTTTTCATGTGGACCCCCCCCTCTCCGAAAATTTTCTAAGTCCCTTAATCTGAATTCGATAAAAATGGGGAACATCATTAAATACGAAGGAAAATATAGAAAAATCACTGAATATAAAGAAAAAAAACGATAAATATGGGAAAATATCAGTAAATATGAAGGAAAATTACTGAATATAAAGAAAAAATTGCTGAATATGAAGAAAAAACCGATAAATATGGAAAAATGTTAGTAAATATAAAAAAAAGGGGTAAATATAAAGAAAACTCTCATAATTATGGGAAAATATCAGGGAAATATCAGTAAATATCAAAGAAAACTTACTGAATATAAAGAAAAATACGATAAATATGGAAAATATCAGTAAATATAAAGAAAAAATCGCTGAAAATAAAAAAAAGTCCGATAATTATCAGAAAATATCAGGAAAATATCAGTAAATATCAAGGAAAACTTACTGAAACTTACTAAGAAAAATACGATAAATATGGAAAATATCAGTAAATATGAAGAAAAAATCACTGAATATGAAGAAAAATACGATACATATGGGAAAATATCAGTAAATGTAAAGAAAATTGTAGAAAAAAATAGGAAAATATCAAAGAAAAATCAGTGAATATAAAGAAAAAAACGATAAAACCGGGAAAATATCAGTGAATATAAAGGAAAATATAGAAAAGTGACTGAATATAAAGAAAAAAACGATAAATAAGGAAACATATCAGTTATGCCCCCCCCCCTCCCCCGCCCTAAGTCCCTTAATTAATCTAAACACGATGAATATGGAAAATGAAGAGAAATATAGAAAAATAAAGAATATATAAACGAATATACAAAAATATAGAAAAATCACTGAATATAAAGAAAAATACGATAATTATAGGAAAATATTAGGAAAATATCAGTTAACAAAAAAGAAAAGTATAGCAAAATATCATGGAAAAATCATATTTTTCAACAAGATTTTTCAACAAAAAGATTTTAAAAAAAATTATTAACATGATAAATTATTAAATATTCAATTTAAACAAAATATATACGATCACTGGAGGATTAGTAAGAAAAATTAATGAACAATACCCATCAATAAATAATAAAGAAATAATGATACCAGTAGAAGCTAATATAAAATTCGATGACGATGAGGAAAATGAAAATATACCAAACATTAATTTCGAGTTTAAAAAATACAAGAAATTGTAAATCTACTAATTAATTCATTTGCAGGCAAAATAATTTTAGCAAAAAAAAAAAAAAAAAAGAAAACTATTCAATAGTAACAATGACATTATTTAGATATCATCGCAATCATAATAGCAATAAATAAAGTGGAATTTATATATGCAATGTCAGGACGGTTATTAAAATAAAGAACAATAACATTAGCAGACGACAGTGATTATAAAGTAAAATAAAATTTAAATGAAAAAAAGTTTGATTAAACTAAATAAAGATAATAAATTTACCAAAGAAAATATATTTTAGATTGAACTAACTATATAGAATGAAAAGGCAGAAAATTTCTAGGGAAAAAAGGGTGATGTGATAGTATTAAAGGAATTGAAAATAAATGAATATAAAAAAATTAAAAATATAATGACGACTTCAGCATTAATTTTGAGTTTAAAAAATACAAGAAATTGTAAATCTACCAATTAATTCATTTGCAGGCAAAATAATTTTAGCAAAAAAAAAAAAAAAAAAGAAAACTATTCAATAGTAACAATGACATTATTTAGATATCATCGCAATCATAATAGCAATAAATAAAGTGGAATTTATATATGCAATGTCAGGACGGTTATTAAAATAAAGAACAATAACATTAGCAGACGACAGTGATTATGAAGCAAAATAAAATTTAAATGAAAAAAAGTTTGATTAAACTAAATAAAGATAATAAATTTACCAAAGAAAATATATTTTAGATTGAACTAACTATATAGAATGAAAAGGCAGAAAATTTCTAGGGAAAAAAGGGTGATGTGATAGTATTAAAGGAATTGAAAATAAATGAATATAAAAAAATTAAAAATATAATGACGACTTCAGCATTAATTTTGAGTTTAAAAAAAAAAAAAAATTGTAAATCTACAAATAAATTCATTTGAAGGAAAAAAAATTTTAGAAAAAAAAAAAAAAAAAAAAGAAAACTATTCAATAGTAATAATGACATTATTTAGATATCATCGCAATCATAATAGCAATAAATAAAGTGGAATTTATATATGCAATGTCAGGACGGTTATTAAAATAAAGAACAATAACATTAGCAGACGACAGTGATTATGAAGCAAAATAAAATTTAAATGAAAAAAAGTTTGATTAAACTAAATAAAGATAATAAATTTACCAAAGAAAATATATTTTAGATTGAACTAACTATATAGAATGAAAAGGCAGAAAATCTCTAGGGAAAAAAGGGTGATGTGATAGTATTAAAGGAATTAAAAATAATTGAATATAAAAAAATTAAAAATATAATGACGACTTCAGCAACAACTAAAACGTTAAACCCTGATTCAACCGAGAGAAAAAAGTAATCAGAATAAATACAATCGAACTGGACAATTTTGTAATAAATATTTATCATTGACAGGCTAAAATCATAGTACAACAAAATGAATAAAAACAGAGAGTTTAAAAGGTTAGAAGAAAGCGATTCTGGACATGGAGATGACCCATTAGAAGGAACAAGCAAAATGAATGAAAATTAAATAAATTTTAGCTGTTACAATAATCATTGTAACAATAGAGAATGAAATAAATTTGTAGTCACGAATTTTAATATATATTAAAGAAGAAATTAAAATTCCCCCCGCAGGGAAGGCACAGTTGCTTCAGCAACTGTATGATCATTTTTTATATACTCAGTGGTTTTTCTTTCATATTTTCCTATTTTTATTATATTTTTACAACGGGGAATGTTTCACTTTCCTCGATATTTTCCCATCATATCGTGTTCAGATTAATAAAAGGACTTAGAAAATTTTCGAGGGATCTACTATAGTTGGGGAGGGGGGAGAGCTTAATTGATATGTTCCTATATTTATCGTAATTTTTTTTATATTCACTGATTTTTCTTCGATATTTTCCCGTTTTTTTCTACATTTTTCTTTATATTCACTGATATTTTCCCATATTTATTGGTTTTTTCTTTAAACGAGCACATTGGCGCGCTACGTGCGCCTGTATATCTGTATTTTTAACGTAATACTTACTGTAATTTACTTGTTTTAATTGATTTTCATGATATAGTTTTAATAGTTACTTAGTTATTCTTTATTTTACAAAAAAATAAAAGAACAAATTCTTTATATAATCTTTTCAATTATGAAAATACATATATATTATCAATTTTGGGGTATGCCGAGGATATGTGTACGTCCTCAGATTTTCCTCTGAACGCAGATGATAAATTCTTTTTTAATTCTTCTAAATCTATTCCACGCTAGCTTGTAATGAATAAAATTAAATAAAAAAAAAACAGCTGTAAGTCAAGGTCAGATGCATTCCTTGAGATTTCCTTTTGCTTATAGCCGATCTATTTTATGTTATAGGTTTAGAAAAATGATTATAATGTATTGTGTATACACAATTGAGGTGTATTCCTATTGATTTTCTTCTACATACAGCTAATCTATTTCGATTTCATTTTTAAAAACCATATATTTTTTTAACTGATTTTTATAAAATAAGAATCGATTTATTTTATTGACATTTAATCCTCCGAAGATCACTCTTTGTTTATTCGATTTATTTCGTTAGCGACAAAAAAACAAACTACGTCTCACTCAGTCTTTTTTTTTGTTTTTTTGTTGCTAACGAAATAAATAAAATAAAATAGAAATAAACAAAAAACTATATGAGTGAGAAGAAAAACGACCAATCAAATGTCCGGAAGACCGATGATGTTTGTCGTTTTTATAGAAGGATTCAGCGATTCTTCATTCGTATTTACTGAAATTTTCCCATAATTATTGGATTTTCCTTCATATTCAGCGATTTTTTCTTTATATTCAGTAATTTTTTCTTTATATTTACTGATATTTTCCCATATGTAACGTAATTTTACTTATATTCAGTAAGTTTTCTTTGATATTTACTGATATTTCCTCCATATTTTTCCATAATTATCGGATTTTTCTTTATATTCAGCCGTTTTTTTTTTATATTTACGGATATTCTCCCAAAGTTTGGTTTTTTATTTTCAGTAATTTTTCTTTCATATTCAGTGATATTTTCCCATATTTATCGTTTTTTTCTTTATATTCTGTGATTTTTCTATATTTTCCTTTATATTTAACGGTATTTTCCATATTTATCGTATTTAGATTAAGGGACTTAGAAAATTTTCGGGGGGAGGGGGGGGTCTAGATGAAAAGCGAAAACAATAGGAAATTAAAATTCTCTAAAAATAAATGATGTGGATTATTTAATTTCTATATTGATCAATTTTAATAATTATAATTTATTAGTAAAATTTATCATTAATTAATTCGCATAAACTGCGAAAAGCGTCTCGATGGGGAGTCAACTTTGTTAAACAAATTTTTAAGGATCACGAATCTATTATAATACTCGTATTGAAATTAAGAAAATTAATATAATATCTGAAAAATATTTACTAGAGTATTTAACGAGTCCATATTCATTTTAATTGAGCACCTTTAATTCACTCAAATGTAGCATACTTGAATAACAATAGTGACATAAATCATCATATATATATATAGTTATGAAGATTCAACAAATGAATTATTATGATAGATAAAATATTTTGTTGTATTAGGATCATATTGTATAACATCAGCAGTTATAGCAGTTAGCCTTATTATTTATATTGCAGAGATGTCCATAAAGAAAACATCTTCAATAACTTGTTTGTTGTCACTATCTGCGTCTTCTGGATTTATAATAAAATTAACTCAAATTTAAGTGTTAAGGATCATACTGTTTGAGGACTTGGTAGTTAATTTTCATTTGGTACATTTTATATAAAGGCTTTATTATGCGAAATATTTACTGCTCACATAATTTTTGAAAGATGAACGGTCCCATTTACATAAGCAGTATGTTGTTTCAAGTTTTTTTAATTTGATTTGAATAACTGAAGTGTCTTTGAGTTGACGGAATAGAACAGACGTCATTTCGTTGACGTCTACCGGAATATTTATTACAGATCCTTTGCAACTGAGCTGAAGGTATATTTAATACTTTATCAGTTCCATAATCCGCATGAAAGCAATATAAGAAAATAAGTATTTCCTCGATGTCAGGTCCACCTTTTATTCCTTCTTCAACAGAAAGGACGTGGAAAACACACATAAATATTAGGATTAAATGATCACGAATAATTTACACAAGACACAGATAACTAATTCATAGAATGGGCACTTTAATTCATGTAACACAAAGATACTATCATACAAATTACCGAACGGATAAACCCAAAATTACCGGTAAAAATCGCAAATAACTTTCGCTCAATTAAAAATACCTTCGCGTCGATCATCGATTTGAATTCCTCACGTTGATAATACTTAACGGAAGAAATAACCATGTGTTTGCACATGGCGTCAGCTTGAATAAAAATTACAACGACCCGAAAATAAAACAATGATGATCCCCAAAAGTAATCGGCTTGTTTGAGAAGCGAGGCAGGCGTTAATTAGACAAGACACTAACTCTACAATTACGCGACAGACATTGGTTCAATTGACGACAGATTCTACCCAATAATTCCATAATCAAACGCGAGCAAAACACTAAGATAAAGTATAAAATTACTCAAAACGTGGACCTAGATTATACTGGCCTCGCTTCGTAGTTGTTAGCTGATTAATCATTTTATTTTATCTTCACTATTTATATTATAAATTCAATAAATTTATTTTATTATTGGATAGCTAAAGTTTTTTGGTGCCAATTTTTGTCACCAACCGTTCAACACTGATTTTATTATTTTATAAAGAATATCATCAATTCGCGTGGTGAATAAATTCACTGAATGGTTATTTCCATTTATTTAACTCAAATAATTCATGTAAAACAAAATACAAATATCAATTTTCATTTAAAATAAAATGACACATCAGACCATGCGGTCACTAAGATTCTACTTTTAATATACGTGAAATATATATTAAAATTATGAAAATTATATAACAAGAGTAATATAATTAACTAAAAGTATTTTATTAAAATATTTTGATTGAAACAGTTCAAAGTAACTTACAATTTGTTCTTTAAGATCACAACGAAGGCTAGAAAATATTCTAAGTCTTTGAAATAAATAAATATTGACCAAAGTGTTAAGGATCAGAGCTGGAAGAGCTGGGTGAATGGCCTAGGTTCAATGGTTGAGGCCAACTGATCTAGAATTGCGTCGATCGATACATTCCTTACGCTTGGGGTAGATCAAGGATGCTCGGCACCTGCTTAGAGAAAAGGTGGCGGTAGTGTATCAAGGAGAGTTCTAGATCAGAGGGTTGTCGAAAAAAGGTAGATCGGCGAGGGAACAGGGGACTGCAACATGGTCGGTAAAACAAAGATGGTAAAAAAATTTGTCATTTGAATTGTCATGTGTTGATATTGCAGAGATGGTAAAGAAATTTGAATATATTATTTGATGGTGTGAATTCCCAATCACCATGTGTCAGTAATACAGACTTAACCGGGCAAAATTAAATTGTGTCATTTTAACGTGCGATTTCTCATGTCCCATGTCCTATGGCATAGCTTAAGTCTCAAGTTTTATGTCTTATGTCCTACATACATTTTGAATTGGATATTGCTGTAACTAGAAAAAATTAAAATAAAAAAAATTTTATTGTATATTTGGTTGGTATATGAAACTTTCATCTCGGTCGGTAATGAAGATTCCTACTTTACTTGAAAAAAATTTAGAGCATTATCTTCACTGTATGTAAATACCAACCATCACCATTGTATGTGAGTACCAAAGAAAAAAATTCAGTTTTGAATAAGATTTCAGTCATAATGGTTGAATATATTGTTGATGTTCAAGAATTTTATGATGTTGATCAAAGTTTTATTGTTATAGAATTTTCAAACACACAAATAATTGATTAACGAACATTCATCATGGGCTGTTATGGAACTCAGAAGATGTTGATTATAATAAACATGGAAAAATCATAAATGACAGCCTTGAGTCATCAATTTACGTATATGCAAAGGTTATGAGAAAAAAATGGCTCACTACCAACTAAGATATGTCAAAAAAACTATTTTCACCATCTAAGCTATCATCTCAATTTAAGGACTTTTACTTGTGTATTGGATAATGTACAAAAATTGAGAGCATGGTTTCGAACTACCTGGGGATCAATTTTATCATTGAAAAAATCGATTCAGCTATTTTGTCGTCTCGAGAGTCCGCAAAACACTTGAATTGTTTGTTACAGAGTTTTTTCGTCCTGTTTAGAAGCTCCAAATTATGTATCTCGGTTTTTCCAATTGTGTTGATGTTTTCACACTCCAATTTTGCTTTGTAGTTGCAGGTAATAGTGGATACTCGTACAATTCCCATGTACGAAAACTGATTCCTGTGGATGGATCCTTGGCAAAGTTATTTAAAAGTTAAATTTTCTGCTTATCAGACACTTTGATGTATGGAACAATCCATTCCACATTTGAAGTTTAATTCGTATTTTTCGCCACTTTTTCCTTCCGCAGGTTGTTCTTGTAGACAGGCATTTACATCACTATTTGCTCTTATTAGGATGAGTTCATGTTTTGCATTTATAATTATTTTTTTATAATCTTTGACAAATCCTAGCAGCAGGCTCAGTGGTGTTGATATATCGAAATATTCTTTCGAATCGAATAATGATTCTTCATCAGACATTAACCAACCGGTATTCTCCGATAATGAGTTTTTATTTGGACTTAAGGAAATATATCCTTTCATAAGAGTCGTAAGACCAACATTTTGCTCCGATCAAACTGCCCGGCAATGTCAACGTAAATGAATCATCCATGACTAATGAGTATTTTATCATGTGTCATGATTATTTATAGTCTCTTGCCAGCCAGAAATTTAAGACATAGATGACCGCAAACAATTGTATTGTAATTTTGATATTTTTCATAATTATATTTAATGCTACCAACACCGAATTAATTAATCAGCTCTTGTGAAGACTTCGAATCACCAAATCTATCGAAATAAATGACATTATTGAGACGTTTTTTGTATGCAACCCAATGTGTACCAGCACCAACTTCATCATCAAGATTTACAATTGCTGACTCATTTTTACGAGCACCAGTTATTGGTAAACCATTTCTCATAAAAACTCCTCGGAAATAAGGAATTTTAAAAGCTTTGGCGTATTTGATGATATCAATATTTGTGAGAGCTCGATGTGGTAGCATTAAAAGTTTTTTTCTTATGTACTTTTTTTGCGAGCTTCAAAACAAGACCTAGTTTTCTTTTGTGAGGAGATAAAAATAATCCTTTGCCCGATACAATTGATTCTATTTTTTTATTATGGCGTTGATTTTCTCTTAGTAATTTTTTTGCTGCATGTACAACATTTATTGTCTTTGAAATTGTTGCTGCACCACCCGTCAGAACACCAGATGCACTTAATCCAGCAAATAGTGGTATTAAAAATGGTAGTGTTCTACCATCACTGTTATTTTTTTTATTCAATGGAAAAGGTAAAATTCGTGGTAAACGAATTTTTTCTTTTCCACTAACTTTTTTGACACCATCCAGGCTTTATAGATTGTTTTGAAATATCTATAATCCTGTTAAGACTTGTTAAATTCTTTTTATTTTTTCGTTTTTTGATGATTTTATCTTTTTTATTATCTTTTTTAGTTATTTCTTTTTCTTGATTTTAGGATGAATTTTTTTTTTGATATTATTTAAACCCATACCAAGTTTCGTTATTAAATTCATTGCAGTTGTCACACCCCAAGCTACAGCTCTTTCACGAAGTGACGAATCTTTGGCAAACACACGTTGCCAAGCTTTATCGGCAAGTATTTTATCAGCTTTATGTCGTTCTTCGAGATTGTCAGGATTTTTTAAGTAGCTGATTTCATGCTCACGACAATGTTCATCCAATGGATTAACACCACGATCACCACGAGCTAATCTTTTATCGAGCTTTGTACCTATTATTATTATTATTATACTGTGGAACGTGTAGTTTAAGTGGCAGGCTATTGCTGATACTGTTTAACAAACCCCTTCTTTTTTTTCTATCTTTTTTTTTTTTATATGCACATTGATGCGCAATCATTGTGTTTGAAAAACTAACTTTATTCAACAAAATCTCAAGTATTTATATGTTTTCACGTTAGTACAGATTAAGCTAGCAGCTTGTTCAGTTGGAAAAAAAACATGGAATTTTAAGAACAACCATTAAAGTTGCCAGACATCAATTTTGATCAAATTGTACAAAAAACAACTCCAAAAAACCATGCGAAAGTGGTACCAATTAGTACCAAATAGTGTGAGAGGTGTATTTTGTGGACCTTCAAATTCTGGCAAAACAAACGTTCTTCTTGCAATAATTATTCACTTAAATGGATTGAGATTTACGAATGTTTATGTGCATTTCAAATCGCTCAATCAACCAAAGTATAAATTCCTCAAAAAAATTATTAATAATGTTGAAGAAATTGGTTATTTTCCATTCAAAGAACATGAGAAAGTTATTCAACCTGAAGAAGCTAGATCAAATTCACTGATGATTTTCGATGATATATCTACAGAAAAACAAGATAATGTTCGAGCATTTTTTTGCATGGGTAGACATCAAGCAGTTGATATTTTTTATTTATCTCAGACATATGCTCACATGCCTAAACATTTGGTGCGAGATAATGCCAATTTTTTTGTACTTTTTCGTCAAGATGAAAGAAATTGAAAGCATATATACAATGATCATGTAAATACTGACATGGAATTTCTAAAATTCTGCAATATATACTCGACATGTTGGAATAAAAATAAATATGGATTCCTTGTGATTGACAAAGATAGTGACATTAATAATGGCCGATACTCGATCTTCTGGCAGGTCAGCCATTTTAAATTTTTCTGCTTCAGCTATAAAGCGGAAACAAGTCATGCACTTACGTATGACTTGGCGTACTTGATTTCTTCCATCAAGTACCCAAAAACGTTGACGCATGGCATTTAAGGTAGTTTGTATACCTGAGTGTAATTGTCTAAAATGAATGTCTTTTATAATTAAGTCAGTGAAATAATTTTTAGACGGTAATAAAATAGGATGTTTTTGATTATAGGAAATTTTAGCTTGTTTTAAACGCCCACCTACGCGTAGTAGGCCTTTCTCGTCGAGAAATGGACATAGATTATTAAATCGTGTATTTTTACTTTGAATTTGCGAGCTAAAAATTTTAATTTCCGTCTCAAAATATACACCTTGAATCCAGATTAAAAGCTCATGCTCAGCTTGAGCAATCTCTTGACTTGATAAAAATTTATTTTGAAGTATTTCAGATGATTTGTCATCTGTCTTAGAACAGCGTATTTTTAAGGCGAGGATAAACCTTCGTACATACGCATATGTTCTTAATAATTTTTGATAAGTCGAGCAATTTTTTATTAAGGTATTGATTATGGAAAAATGTTGCTCAGAAATAATTAAGCAAACATTTTTCTTGTATTCTAAAGTAGTTTTATCGAGAATTTCAATGGGCTCAGGCCATTGGGCTTCAACTTCTTGAAGCCAAGAAGGACCAAAACTCCATTGTTTGTTGGCAACTAATGCTTGAGGCAGCTGACCTCGTGATAGAGCGTCAGCTGGATTGTCCTCAGATTTTACGTGTCGCCAACAAGCTTTTTCAGACAATTCTTGAATATTAGCTACTCGATTGGCAACGTAAACATTTAATAGGTTAGGCGGAGTTTTCAACCAGTGTAAAACAACAGTAGAGTCACACCAAAAAATTATTTTTGACGGTACAAAATTGAAAGAGCTTGAAGCTTCTTTATATAGTTGAGTCAATACTTGAGTTCCACAAAGCTCAAGGCGAGGTATGGTTATTCGTTTTATAGGAGCGACTCTAGATTTGGCGCATAACAATCTACAATGTATAGACTGGTCTGCTAAAGTCGTTCTTATAAAAAGGCATGCACCATAACCTATGTTACTGGCATCGCAAAAACCATGTACTTGAACGTCACAACCAATGTCGGTTAAAATATGACGATCAAAGGAAATTTTATTTAGATATTTTAATTCGTCAACAAAAATCTGCCAAGACGTATATATATGAATGGGGACGGATTCATCCCAATCAACCTTAGCCTGCCATATTTCTTGCATAATCTTTTTTGCGTGCAAGACGACTGGCCCGACTAGTCCCAAGGGATCATATATTCTTGCAATTTCGGACAGAATATTTCTTTTAGTAATCTTTTCTGGCATTACAATAGATTTTACTGAGTATTTAATTACATCAAATTTTGCTTCCCATGAAATACCGAAAGTTTTTAAGGTACAATTTTTATCGAGTAAAAAATTAGAATTAACATTGACATTAGATAAATCTGCTATTAATTTTGGTTCATTAGAAGCCCATTGGCGTATATTGAATTGACCACGTTTTAATAATTTAACAATTTCATCACGAAGCTGACGCGTTTCTGATATATTACTTGCACCTGTCAAAAGATCGTCAACATACAAGTCGTTTTTTAGAATATGCGCAGCACGTGGAAAATGATTTGCTTCATCATCAGCTAATTGATGAATGGTACGGATAGCCAAAAATGGAGACGAGGTTACACCAAAAGTTACTGTATTTAATTCAAAAGTTTTAATTTGATCGCCCACACGCCAAAGTATTCTTTGGTATGCTCGATCGTCTTTATGTAATAGAATTTGACGATACATTTTTTCAATGTCAGCTGTAAGGACATATTTATGGGAGCGAAATTTGAGCAATTGAGTAAAGATGGTATTTTGAATAGTAGGACCTGTCATTAAAATATCATTAAGTGATTTATTGTTATTTGATTTAGCAGATGCATCAAAGACTACTCGAACTTTAGTAGTCGAGCTGGATTTTTTAATCACAGCATGATGCGGTAGATAATATTTATGCTCAG